>NW_016107350.1:6570324-6610854 GCF_001604975.1 Cebus imitator | reverse complement strand
AAAAAAAAAAAAAAAAAAAAAAAAAAAAAAGGCACAGCCTTGCTCAGAAGCAGATGTGATAAGTATTTATTAAACAAAGGTGGCAGAGGTGAGAAGAGTAACAAGGAGAGTGGAATCTAGGATGATGTATAGATTTTGGCTTGGGCTATTCAGCATGAGGAATATATATTTTCTGAAGTGGAATATACTGTCACCTTCTTTCTAAATAGGGTCAAGTTGGAAGCCAAGTAAAACTTTGCATTATTGGCTTTTGCAGCTTGCTAAGGAAACATACTTGGTGATTATGAGCAGCTGGATTTAAGATTAATTTATTTCTCCTCTTGTTACCCTGATAAATGAGAAACAAATTTCATGGACAATAACTCATCATTTGAAATAGCCATCTAACAGTTGGATTGTCATTGATTACATGAGGTGATTTACCAGGAAGTTCAGCACATGCATGTAGTATGCTAATCCTTGCCATGTCTGTTTTCTGTTAATTAATATAAACTTTGTTGTGTAGTTTTTGGTATTCTGACTCAAATTGAGAAAATGTATACATTTTTATATACATGTATTAATGTAAAACTTGGACCTGGAGAAGCAGATGTTTCTAATAAAGTAGCCAACATTTTCTTTGAAGAATTCAAGGTATCCTGAAGTATCTTCTCTAATAAATTGTTATTGTCGGAGGTGAGTTCTCCACAGACTTTTTGTATTTCTGCATCTCTTATGAGTGAGCAATTAACTGTCCTTCATTCTGAACTATCTTTTCAGGTATATTTGTGTTGTGAGCAGTCTTGGAACATAGAGACAGTGTCTCTCTCTAGAGCAAAGGCCAGGCACGCTCACTGCCCATTATAAAAGATTCAGGTTCCCTACATTCAAGATTCCTCTCCTATAACACAATCACTGAACATGCAGGTATCATCTGGTTCCCTTTGCATCATCTTGCAAAATGGAGGCCTGGTTAACTGGCACAAAAAATGTTAATACTTTGGCGACTGTTTTTGTCATGAGCACTAAACTGTTCTTTGTTTGTGATCCAGGAGTCTTGTGTCTTCTACTAGCATTCACGAAACTTTTGTCAGGCTAGCTGGTTAGTTTACTAGAAGTGTGAACTCTCAGACCCTTCGCAGTTTTCAATGGTTAATTGACTTCAGTGTCTTATCTTCCAATCTGTAATCTGTAGGCTATATTCTACCATAAAATATGAAACATTTCAACTTTTCCAGCATTAAGAGGGTGGAACTCTAAATTGTAGATTGATATGGTTTGGCTGTGTCTCCACTGAAATCTCGACTTGAATTGTATCTTCCAGAATTCCCATGTGTTGCAGGAGGGACCTAGGGGGCGGTAATTGAATCATGGGAACCGGTCTTTCCTGTGTTATTCTCGTAATGTTGAATAAGTCTCACAAAAGCTGATGGGTTTATCAGGGGTTTCTGCTTTTGCTTCTTCCTCATTTTCTCTTGTTGCTGGCACGTTAAGAAGTGCCTTTTGCCTCCTGCCATGATTCTAAGGTCTCCCCAGCCATGTGGAACTCTAAGTCCGATTAAACCTCTTTTTCTTCCCAGCCTCAGGTATGTCTTTATCAGCAGTGTGAAAACAGACTGATACATAGATGAAATAACAAAAAGTAAAAAATGATTGCATCTGCTTTTCCTTGTGATTGCAAATTAATATGGTACCTGTGATACCTCACATTTATGATATATCAGGATTTTTAAAACCTGTCACTGAGAAATACTGGAGTGTAAGTGTACATTTAAAGAAATGGCTTTTGTGAAATGTGAACCTTTACTATCACTCACAGTTCATTTATTTTTAGTGTATTTAACTTTTATCTAAGCACCATAAAGAAGTGTTTTGCTTTCTTATTGTAATCAAGTTTATTGAGGTATAATTTATGTGTAATAAGCTGCATCCAGTGTGCAGTTTGATGAATATTGACATTGAATATGCCTGTAAGATCACCATCACCATTAAGATGAACACCTCCATCATCCCTAAAACCTTCCATGTACTCTTTGACTAAATGGTATTTGGTAATGTATGTAAGCTGTTGATATTGAGCAATTCAGGATTAATTTCTACTGAGGAGTTTTTGCTAGTTTCCTATTTTCTTTACTTTTTAAAATTATCATAAGCATTAATATTTTTTTCCCTTGGTTATATGCTTTGATTTATGTTTTCCTTTTAAGAGTCCTCTTTCTAGTCTTTCCTTCTCTTTCATATTTGTTGGCGCAGAAAAACCAAATATTTTCATGAGCTCATATAAATGAGATAAATAGAATAAATTTGAAAAAATCAAGATTAAGTTGCCTTGGAGGAAAAAAAGTCACATAAAAAAAGAAGGTGGGAATTAGTGTACTTGGGTATGGAAATTGATTATCTAAGCAATAAAAATATGGTGATAATTATTTTTGTAATTCAGTTATGAATTATGCTTAAAATGTGTGCTTTATTCACTTTAATTATGATGTTTGATTTTAGGGCTTTTTCCTTCTCTCAATTATTGATACATTTGCTAGGGAAGGCGTTCTCAAGTATTTGTTTTCATCTGACTTTTTATAATCATGTCTTTCAAAATCTAAGGATGGATTTTGAATAGCCTATTTCTCTTGGCAGTGTAAAATGAGTCACGTGGGTCACATTTGTCTTGAGTCCCTTCAAAGACTGGAATTGCAGAGCAATTTTCCCATGGCACTAATTGAGCGTGAAGGACAAGACACTTACATATTGTAATACCAAATATAAAATAGTGCAAAAAAAGTATTTGGTTAGAACTGTTCCATTTGTCATATGACTTCTAATTTATAAAACAAGAATTTCCTCTCTTCTCTCACCCAGTTGGAGGATAAGCTTTATTTTTCAAAATTTGGATGGAAATCAGTCTTCACTCTGCTCCATCTGAAAAGAGAGAAATGCTTGCAACAGTTTGAAACACTATAAATTGGAATACTTGAAGTCAGTTATCTAGGATTTTTATATCAATCCTCTTCCAACCTCCTACTTCTCACTGATGAGGGTTTCTTTCTTACTCTGAGGGGAAGAATACATAGCAACTGTAAAAATGTAAAATAAAGTGAGTTCATCTGATTAGTCCGCAATCTCTGTCTTTTCATTTGCATCTGGAAATTCTTAAGTAGACACATGGAAACTTGCAGCATGCACATTTTCTCCCTGTGTATCTGTCTGCATCTTCCATGCCATTTTCCAGCTATGCTTGTCTTTTGTTAGGAATTAGTTGGTCAGGATGAGAATAATTTAAAAAATGTTTTGAAGACTTTATTATTTTAAGAACAGTTTTAGGTTCATAGCAAAATTAAGAGGAAGAAACAGATTTCCCATATATCCCTCCTGTCCCCATCACCCAGCCTCCCTGATCACCAACACCTCTGACTGTACTGGCACACTTGTTACAACTGATAAGCCTATGTTGACACATGATTATCACCCAAAGCCCAGAGTCTACATTAGGGTTCCCTTGGAGTTGTATATCCTAGGGGTTTAGACAAATACATACTGATGTGTACACAGAAAACTAAAAATTTTAGGAGAATATCTCACTTTTCCTGTTCAGTGTTAAGTATGAAGCAATTGTTGTGCCTTTTCCAAAGAGAGTCTGCCACAAGGAGCAGTATGTAATCAGAATTTAAGGGAGAGGAAAACGGAACACTCAAGCATCCTGCTTTATGTGCACACACAAACATTTTATAACTTCTGTTTTACTTCAGAACATTATGCCACTGGATTCTGGATTTCTGGATACCACACAAAAGTGTAACTAGGAAGTACTTAGCTTAGGGTGAGGCAGGGTAGCCTGGGCTCTGTTTGCTAGAATTGGCTCAACTTGTGATGTATCAAACACTCAGAGAGAGTATATTTTGGGAATCATCCACCTGAACAGAGAAATTTTCTAATTTGCACTAAAGTGCAGTACAAGCCCTCAGAACATGATGTTGAAGATAATCACACCCCCCTCTTGTGAAGCAAAAGCATTTTTTACACTGGAGAGCTCTGTTGAATTGTGCCTAGTCGGTATTATCTATGGAGGTTGTAAGTATGAGATGTTTTAATCTAAGAAAGAAAGCATTTTTTGTCTTTTTGTTTTGTTTATTTGTTTTCACTACTGTGCCAGTCCAAGGAATCGCTGGCCAAAAGGAAGGACAAAGCTGTAATTGGGAAATAAAGGAGGCTGGTGGGAACTGGAAAGACCTGAATATGCAGTTCATTAAACTGAGAAAACAAAGCTCAGGGAAAGCAAAGCTCAAGACTGAGAAAGCGAAGGTCAGTACTGAGAAATTGCAGTGAGGGTTGGAGTGGGATTGAAAGAGGTGCAACTCTTTTGTAGATAAGACAAAGGCCAGTTCAGGCGCTAACTCATAAAAACAGTGCATCTGCCCTGGTTTTCCCTTCATGAACAGCTAAAATACTAGGTGGCACTGGACACGGCAAAAGCACATAATAGGATGGAGAGGTTGGTTTTGAAATTTGGACTAGGTCAAGATGTCTGGCTCAGAGAAGTTAGTCAATCGTGGAGCTGTCAATGTGCACAGTGGGTCTTGGCTGCTAAGGCAGACAACAGGGAAGTCAGGCAACAGGGATCTGAAACCCCGAGGGGAGGTGTGGTGAACCCAGAGTCTAGACCCATAGGTCTGGGAAGAAAAGATCAATAACCCTGGTCAAAGATTTCAGGAAGGAAAGATTAGGATCTCAGCACAGGTCCTGAGTTGTGGGGTGTCAGGTACAAGAAGGAAGCCTGATTCCAAGCTCGGTGCCACAGGATCTTCTCTTTTCTGTGTGTGCACAGAACTAATGTGCACTTTCCACAAGGCCTGAGCATGTGGTTTACAGAACGTAAGTTCTACCTGACCTAGGTGTGGTGTTTGAACAAATGGAGAGAAGTAAACTTCTGATGCATAATTCAAACTGAAATATATTTATAATTATAAAGGAAAACCAGAGGAGCACTGTCAAAGTAGATGGTTATGCTCAGGTAAGAAAAAGGAATCCTCCTCAAAGCGTCATTTCTTTAGATTAAAGCTTAGAAATATTTTCTCATTCATTATTTCATTAGTTAATTTATTCATTTGTGAAATACTTATTAAATATCTACTGCATGCCAATATGTTTAACATCTTACAAATTAACTTTAATTAATAACTTTCATTATTTGTCTTCAACAATGAAGTCCATCTCTCTAATAATGTTAGCAATTAAAAATGGAGCCACTGCTGAGGTAAGTTCAAGCTCTGGGGAATTATGAAATTTACCGGAAAACACGGATGACAATAGAGAGAAACAGGATAAAATTATAAGAGCCTGAGGTGATGGTCTATGACTAAAATATTGATTTGAGAATGAATTAACTGAACCACTTAGCTATGATAATGGTGATGTTGGACATCCATATGGGAGTTGTGATTGATTGTACAGTCATATAGAAGTTGGTCAAAATCCCCAAACTGAATGAGAAGAAATCAATTGGTGGCTTCCTTTACATTTATTATTTGAAATAATTTTAGCAGGGAATTCTGGACTAAAATATGTAATGGCATTTTCTTTCTGGGCTCTGGCTCAAGTAGTTTGCCAGAAATAAAGTCTAGAAGGCTCTCCTTACTTTCATATTTGTGACTTGTGGTTTCTGAGCCAGCCATTGTATTCTCCTCAAAGAATGACAGTTTTTATTTAGTTTTGCTTTTATCACAATGTGTGTGTGTGTGTGTGTGTGTGTGTGTGTGCATAAAAATACAGCATAGGATGTATTGGGGTTGCAAGTAATAAACCTTAAACTGAGGTATGCTCCTCTATAAGCAAAGACTATTTTGAGTAGCAAATTATTTTAAATTACAAATTCTATCCAGGTGGTATTGTAGTAGTTTTCTTGGCCAAACTAAATGTGAATTATTTTCATCAGATAAAAATTCTATTAAAAGGAGATAAGGTAGGGATTTGGAAAGAGAAGTGTTGCCTGTTTTTGTTTTGTTCTGGTAAAGATGAGGACTTTGGACAGCAAGTGGGCA
Organism: Cebus imitator; assembly: GCF_001604975.1. Classification (NCBI taxonomy): domain Eukaryota; kingdom Metazoa; phylum Chordata; class Mammalia; order Primates; family Cebidae; genus Cebus; species Cebus imitator. The sequence continues at coordinate 6,604,843 of NW_016107350.1, read as the reverse complement.
AGATGATGATATTGGCAATAGGAAGAACTATAGAGAAGAGGGAAGGCAAGTAGAAGGTTCCAGAAGGGGAAGTGAGAAGATTCATGTTTGCCTCGGAACTGAAGTGCAGCTACACATTGACTCTTCTTCCCAAGTTAAATTATGAGGAGAATTTTTGTTTATACATTTCGGTGTCCTTCAGTTTGATTCTTTATACTATAACCATGTTCATTCAGCCCAGTCCTTTTTCTGATGGGTTACTCCCTATCTTCTCCTCCCTTTAGTGGGAGGAAAAGATAAAAGGAAAAATACACTAAAAATAAAAGTACTGTGAGAAATTTATGGCTGGGCTTGGTGGCTCACACCTTTAATCCCCGCATTTTGGGGGTCCAAGGTAGATGGAACACTTGAGTCCAGGAGTTTGAGATTAACCTGGACAGCATAGTGAAACCTCATCTCTACAAAAAATGCTAAGCTTTAGCCAGAGTGGTGGTGCAAGCTTGTAGTCCCAGCTACTTGGGAGGCTAAGATTGGAGGATCATTTGAGCCCAAGAATGTTGAGGCTGCAGTGAGCTGTGATCACACTATCGCACTGCAGCCTGGGTGACAGAGTAAGAACCTGTCTCAAACCAAAACAAAAAAAGGAAATTTATGGCTGAGGGTGGTGGCTTATGTCTGTAATTCTAGCACTATGGGAGGTCAAGGTGTGTGGATCACTCGAGGTCAGGAGTTTGAGACCAGCCTGTCCAACATACTGAAACCCCATCTCTACTAAAAATACAAAAATTAGTCAGGTATGGTGGTGCGTGCCTGTAGTCCCAGCTACTCAGAAGGCTGAGGCAGGAGAATCACTTGAACCTGGAAGGCAGAGGTTGCAGCGACCTGAGATTGTGCCACTGCACTTTTACCTGGGCAACAGAGTGAGACTCTGTCAAAAAAAAAAAAAAAAAAAAAAAAGAAAAATTCATAAGAAATATTTATCTTTATTTTTTGTTGTTGTTAATGTCCTTAACCATTCATCAATACATGGATCTTTTTCTGTTTTCTAGGATCCAGTGAATGTTAAAGTTATGCTGCCAAGAATGAACTCTGTTGACAGAATGTACTCATGTTATATGCACACATGCAAATTCTACTATAGCTTGACAAGAAATAAGAATTTACATATAGCAAATGACTGTGCCTTTCATGTCACCCAATGAGCATGTGCTCTGGCATCAGAATGAGGTGGGTGATGTAAAGCTGTAATCTCAGCCTCAGTCTCTGGATGTTATTCATGGCATGAGCATCTCAGAGTGCTGAGATTCTATAGTATTATTTAGCCAGCCAAGTAATGGACTGACCAACCAACTCACCTTTAAAAACTGACCTTTATTTGGTCTTTATTGCTCAAATACCATTTCCTGTGCTCCTTTTTTATTTTTATTTATTTATTTTTTTGACAGAGTTTCAGTCTGTTACCCAGACTGGAGTGTACTGGCATGATCTTGGCTCATTAAAACCTCCACTTCCTGGACCCAAGTGATTCTTATGCCTCAGCCTCCTGAGTAGCTGGGATTACAGACATGTACCACCATACTCAGCTAATTTTTGTATTTGTATTTTCTTTATTTTTAATTATTTATTTTTCTTTATTTCTTCTTTTAAAAAAACAGGATACATGTGCAGAACGTGCAGGTGTGTTACATAGGTATACGTGTGTCATGGTTTGCTGCACCTAATGACCTATCCTCTAAGTTCCTTCTCCTCACCCCCCCTACTCCCCAACAGGCCCTGGTGTGTGTTGTTCCCCTCTCTGTGTCCATGTGTTCTCATTGTTCAACTCCCAGTTATGAGTGAGAACATGCGATGTTTGGTTTTCTGTTCCTGTGTTAGTTTGCTCAGGATAATGGCTTCCAATTTCATCCATGTCCCTGCAAAGGACATAATCTTATTCTTTTTTTAAGGATGCATAGTATTTCAAGGTGCATATGTACCACATTTTGTTTATCCAGTCTACCATTGATGGGCTTTTGGGTTGGTTTCATGTCTTTGATATTGTAAATAGTGTTGCAATAAATGTATGTGTGCATGTATCTTTATAGTAGAATAATTTATATTCCTTTGAGTATATACTCAGTAATGGGATTGCTGGGTCAAATGGTATTTCTGGTTCTAGATCCTTGAGGAATCACCATACTGTCTTCCACAATAGTTAAACTAATTTACATTCTCACCAACAGTGTAAAGGCATTCCTATTTCTCCACAGCTTCACCATCATCTATTGTTTCCTGACTTTTCAATAATCACCACTCTGATTGGCGTGACGTGGTATCTCACTGTTGTTTTTATTTGCATTTCTCTGATGATCAGTGATTTGAGCATTTTTTTCATGTTTCTTGGCCACGTAAATGTCTTCTTTTGAGAAGGGTCTGCTCATATTCTTTGCCCACTTTTTGATTTTTTTTTTCTTGTAAATTTGTTTACATTACTTGTAAATTCTGGATATTAGACCATTGTCAGATGGGTAGATTGCAAAAATGTTCTTCCATTCTGTAGTTTGCCTATTCACTCTGATGATAGTTTCTTTTGTTGTGTAGAAGCTCCTTAGTTTAATTAGATCCAATTTGTCAATTTCACCTTTGGTTGCCATTGCTTTTGGCATTTTTGTCATGAAGTCTTTGCCCATGCCTATGTCCTGAATGATACTGCTTAGGTTTTCTTCTAGGGTTTTTACGGTTTTGGGTTTTACATTAGAATCTTTAATCCATCTTGAGTGAATTTTTGCATAAGGGTTCCAGTTTCAGTTTTCTGCATATGGCTAGCCAGTTTTCCCAGCACCATTTACTGAATGGAAGGTCCTTTCCCCATTGCTTGTTTTTGTCATGTTTGTCAAATATGAGATGGCTGTAGATATGTGGTGTTATTTCTGAGGTCTCTGTTTTGCTCAATTGATCAATATGTCTGTTTTGTTAACAGTATCATGCTGTTTTGGTTACTGTAGCCTTGTAGCATAGCTTGAAGTCAGATAGCGTGATGCCTCCAGGTTTGTTCTTTTTGCTTAAGATTGTCTCCGCTACACAGGGTCTTTTTTGATTCCATATGAAATTTAAAATAGCTTTTTTCTAATTCTGTGAAGAATGTCAATGGTAGTTTGATAGGAATAGCATTGAACCTATAAATTACTTTGGGCAGTATGGCCATTTTAATGATATTGATTCTTTCCATCCATGAGGATGAAATGTTTTTCCATTTGTTTGTGTCCTCTCTTATTTCCTTGAGCACTGGTTTGTAGTTATCCTTGAGGAGTTCCTTCACATTTCTTGTTAGCTGTATTCTTAGATATTTTACTCTCTTTGTAGCAATTGTGAATGGAGTTCATTTATGATTTGGCTCTCTGTGTGTCTATTGTTGGTGTAAAAATTGCTTGTGACTTATGCACATTGATTTTGAATCCTGAGATTGCTGAAGTTGCTTATTAGTTTAAGGAGTTTTTGGGCTGGGATAGATGATGGTGTTTTCTAAATATAAAATCATGTCGTCTGCACACACAGACAACGTGACTTCCTCTTGTCCTATCTGAATACTCTTTATTTCTTTCTCTTGCCTGATTGCCTGGCCAGAACTTCCATTACTAGGTGGAATAGGAGTGGTGAGAGAGGGAATCCTCGTCTTGTACTGGTTTTCAAAGGGAATGCTTCCAGTTTTTGCACATTCAATATGATATTGGCTGTTGGTTTGTCATAAATAGCTTTTGTTTTTTTGAGATATGTTCCATCAATACCTAGTTTATTGAGAGTTTTTAACATGTAGGGATACTGAATGTTATCAAAGCCTTTTCTGCATCTATTGAGATAATCATGTGGTTTTTGTCTTTGGTTCTGTTTATGTGATGGCTTATGTTCATTGATTTGTGTATGTTGAACCAGCCTTGCCTTCCAGGAATGAAGCTGATTGATCCTGGTGGATAAGTTTTTTGATGTGCTGCTGGATTTGGTTTGCCAGTATTTTATTGAAGATTTTTGTATTGACGTTAATCAGGGATATTGGCCTGAAGTTTTCTTTTGTTGTTGTGTCTCATCCTGGTTTTGGTATCAGCATGAAGCTGGCTTTGTAAAATGAGTTAGGGAGTAGTCCCTCCTTTTCAGTTGTTTGGAATAGTTTCAGAAGGAATGGCACCAGCTCCTCTTTGTATTTCTGGTAGAATTCAGCTGTGAAATCATCTGGTCCTGGGCTTGTTTTGGTTGGCAGGCTGTTAATTACTGCCTCAATTACAGAAATTGTTATTGGTCTACTCAGGGATTCAACGTCTTCTTTGTTTAGTCTTGGTGGGTGTATGTGTCCAGGAATTCATCCATGTCTTCTAGATTTTCTAGTTTATTTGCACAGATGGTAGTTTGTATTTCTGTGGGGTCAGTGGTGATATCCCCTATGTCATTTTTTATTGTGTCTATTTGATTCTTCTCTCTCTTCTTCTTTATTAGTCTAGCTAGCAGTCTAACTATTTTGTTATTTTCTTTCAAAAAACTAGCTCCTGAATTCATTGATTATTTGGAGGGTTTTTTCTGTCTCTCTCTCCTTCAATTACTCTCTGATCTTAGTTATTTCTTGTCTTGTGCTAGCTTTTGGATTCATTTTCTCTTGCCTCTCTACCTCTTTTAATTGTGATGTTAGGGTGTTGATTTGAGATCTTTCTAGCTTTCTAATGTGGCAATTTAGTGCTGTAAATTTCCCTTTTAACACTACATTAGCTGTGTCCCAGAGATTCTAGTACATTGTCTCTTTGTTCTCATTGATTTCAAAGAAGTTCCTGATTTCTGCCTTAATTTTATTATGTACCCAGGAGTCATTCAGGAGCAGGTTGTTCAATTTCCATGTAATTGTGTGGTTTTGGGTGAGTTTCTTAATCTTGAGTTCTAATTTGATTTCACTGTGGTCCAAGAGACTGTTTGTTATTATTTCAGTTCTTTTGAATTTGCTGAGGAGTGTTTTACTTCCAATTATGTGGTTGATTTTAGAATAAGTGCTATGTGGCACTGAGAAGAATGTATGTTTTGTTGATTTGGGGTATAGGGAGTTCTATAAACACCTATTAGGTCCACTTGATCTAGAGCTGAGTTCAAGTCCTGAATATTCTTGTTAATTTTCTGCCTTGTTAATCTAATACTGACAGTGGGGTGTTAAAGTGTCTCACTATTATTGTGTGGGAATCTAACTCTCTTTGTAGGTCTCTAAGAACTTGTTTTTACGAATCTGGGTGCTTCTGTTTAGGGTGGATATATACTTAGAATAGTTAGTTCTTCTTGTCGAATTGTTCCCTTTACCATTATGTAATGTCCTTCTTCGTTGTTGTTGTTTTTTAAATCTTTGTTTGTTAAAGTCTGTTTTGTCAGAGAGTAGGACTACAACCCTTGATATTTTGTTTTCTATTCGCTTGGCAAATCTTTCTCCATCCCTTTATTTTGAGCCTATGTGTGTCTTTGCACATGAGATGGGTCTCCTGAATGCAGTGCACCAATGGGTCTTGACATGTAATCCAATTTGCCAGTCTATGTCTTTTAATTGGGGCATTTATCCCATTTACATTTAAGGTTAGAATTGTTATGTTTGAATTTGATCCTGTCATCATGATGCTATTTGGTTATTTTGCACATTTTTCCTCATAGGGTCATTGGTCTTTAATTAGTGTGTTTTTGCAGTGATTGGTACAAATTTTTCCTTTCTATATTTAGTGCTTCCTTCAGGAGCTCTTGCAGGGTGGCCTGGTGGTAATGAAGTTCCTCAGCATTTGCTTGTCTGTAAAGGATTTTATTTCTCCTTCACTCATGATGCTTAGCTAGGCTGGATATGAAATTCTGGAATATAATTTCTTTTCTTTAAGAATGTTGAATATAGGCCCTTAATCTCCTCTAGCTTTTGGAGTTTCTGCTGATATATCCACTGTTAGTCTAATGGGCTTCTCTTTGTAGGTGACCTGACCTTTCTCTCTGGCTGCCCTTAACAGTTTTCCTTCATTTTGACCTCGATGAATCTGATGATTATGTATCTTGTGGTTGATCTTCTCATGGAGTATCTTAATGGTGTCCCTGAATTTGCATGTTGGCCTGTCTCGCTAGGTTGGGCAAGTTCTCCTGAATAATATCCTGAAGTGTCCAGCTTGTTTCCATTCTCTCTGTCTCCTTCTGGTACTACAATCAATTGTAGGTTTGCTCTTTTTATGAAGTCTTATATTCCTTGGAGGCTTTGTTCTTTCCTTTCCAATCTTTTTTCTCGAGTCTTGTCTGCATGCCTCATTTCAGCAAGGTGATCTTTAAAATTTGATATCCTTTCTTCTGCTTTGCCCATTTGGTTATTTTTTTTTTTTTTTTTTTTTTTTTTGAGACGGAGTTTTCGCTCTTGTTACCCAGGCTGGAGTGCAATGGCGCGATCTCGGCTCACCGCAACCTCCGCCTCCTGGGTTCAGGCAATTCTCCTGCCTCAGCCTCCTGAGTAGCTGGGATTACAGGCACGCGCCACCATGCCCAGCTAATTTTTTGTAGTTTTATTAGAGACGGGGTTTCACCATGTTGACCAGGATGGTCTCGATCTCTTGACCTCGTGATCCACCCGTCTCGGCCTCCCACAGTGCTGGGATTACAGGCTTGAGCCACCGCGCCCGGCCGCCCATTTGGTTATTAATACTTGTGTATGCTTCATGAAGTTCTCATGCTGTGTTTCTCAGCTCCGTTAGTGTGTTTATGTTCCTATGTAGGCTGGTTATTCTAGTTAGCAATTCCTCTAACCCTTTAACAAGGTTCTTAGCTTCTTTGCATTGGGTTAAAACATGCTCCTTTAGCTCAGCATAGTTTTTTATTACCCATTTTCTGAACCCTACTTCTATCAATTCATCAAGTCATTCGTCTGATCCTCTGTCTGGTCCTGTGCTCTTGATGGAGACATTGCAATCATTTGGAGAAGAGGCACTCTGGCCTTTTAGGTTTCAGCATTTCTTCATCGATTCGTCCTCAACTTCATGAGTTTGTCTAGTTTCAGTCTTCGAGGCTGCTGACCTCGGATGGGGTTTTTGTGGGGGCTTTTTGTTATTGTTGCTGTTGATGCTATTGTTTTTTGCTTGTTTGTTTTTCCTTCAATGGTCGGGTCCCTCTTCTGTAGGGTTGCTGCAGTTTGATGGAAGTTCACTTCAGGCCCTATTCATCTGATTCACCTGTGCCTGGAGATGTCACTCAAGCTGGCTGGAGAACAGCAAAGATGTGTGTGTGCTCCTTCTTCTGGGACCTCTGACCTCAAGGGACACCAACCTGATGCCAGTAGGACCACTTCTGACAACCCCTGTTGGAAGATCTCATCCAGTTTGGTGGCACAAAGAACAGGACCCATTTAACAAAGCACTTTGTCCCTTGGTGGAGGGAGTGTGCTTCACTGGGGGAAAACCCACTCGTCTGGGCTTCCTGGATTCCTCAGAACTACTGGGAGGAAAGGCTAAGTCTGCTGGGTCACAGACTGCAGCCATTCCTTTCCCTAGGGGTTCAGGCCCAGGGAAATTCAGGTTATTTCCCTGAGCCTCTGGCTGGAGTTATTGGAGTTCCTGCGGGGAAGCCCCACGCAGTGGAGAAGAATGGGTCAGGGTCAGGCCTGAAGAGGCACTCTGGCCGCTGACTGTCACAGCCAGTGTGTTGGGCTGTGGATACAAGTCATGGGAGCAAGTCGTCCAGCATCCCTGGCTCTAGTAGGGGAAAAGCCAGTCTGAAGCTATAGAGATGGATGCCACCCTTCCCTGACCGAAGGAGCTTAGCAGGTCCCAGTGCTGGCTGCTGCTGCCCCCTCAAGGAGCTAAAAGGGCTTAAACAGCAGGCAGCCTCAGCTGTGGTGCTGGTTGCTCCTCCCCCAGGGAGTTGGATAGGCTTAAGCAGATTGCAGCTGAGAGGGTGTTGAGAATCTGCGTGTTCTGCGGTTGGGATGCTAGGCACCAATGGCATGTGTTTGCAAGTGGAATCTTCCGATCTGTGGGTTGCATGGTTCTACGGAAAAAGCATGGTTTCCCTGGCTGGGTAGCATGCTCACTCCCCTGCCCCTTGTGGCTGCTGCACCACACTGTTCTTCCTCCTCTTCATGGGTCACATCAGCCTCCTAGTCAGTTCTGATGAGAGAGCCTGGATACGTTGGTTGCTGGTGAAGGATTCACACGCTTGTTATGGTTTTTTGTTATGGGAGTGACCGAATGTCACTGTTTCTAGTTGGCCATCTTGGTCCCACCAATGCTTGTAATTTTTAGCAGAGATGGGGTTTTGCCGTGTTGGCCAGGCAGGTCTTGAACCCCTCGCCTCAAATGACCTGTTCACATTGGCCCCCCATATAGGTGGGAGCCACTGTGCCCAGGTGCTCTTGTATTCTTTTCCGCAGATTGGGCTTTTCATCTGGTGTCATTTCCTTCAGCCTGAGGAACTTGCTTTAACATTTCTGGTAGTGAGGTTTTGCTTGCAATAAAATTCTCTCAGCTATTGCCTGAAAATGGCTTTAATTCACCTCCATTTTGAAAAACAAACAGTTAACATTTTTTATGTAGCATTTTAAAGATACCATTTCATTATCTTCTTTCTTTTTTCTCATGAGAAGTCAACCATCATATTTATTGCCGTTACCCTGAATGTAATGCATAATTTTTTTCTTGAACTGTTTTTTAAGATATTTTATTTTAATTATTAGTTTTCACCAGTTTTGCCCAAAAGTTTCCTAGACAGATTTATCTTTGTGTTTGTCCTGCTTGCAGTTTGCAAATGTTTCGGATCTATTGATGTATTTTTATCAGTTTTAGAATAGGTTTTAGCCATTTTCTCTTCAAGTATTTCTTCTGTTTCATTCTAATCTCTTGCTGGGACCTCAGTTACATATATGTTAGATGATAAAATATTGCCCCACAGGTCTTGTATGCGCTGTTCCTATGTGTGAATTTCTATTTTTCTGTATTTCTGTTTTTAAGTGAATTTGCTTATTCTTTTTTCTGTAGGTCTAGCCTGCAATTAAACTGATGTAACAAACTTTTTATTTATGATTATATATTTTGTTTTATATTTTTTACAATTTGTTTTTTTCTTTTAAATTTCTACATCTGTGTCGAGATTCCCCATCTGTTCATCTATTTTGTCCACCTTTTTCCCTAAATTTTTAATCAGAATTCTATTAACTGTTTTATAACCTTTGCTAATTTTAACATCAAAGTCAACATGTCAATATCACCAGTCTGAGGGTCTGTTCCTATTTACTATTTTTTTTTTCTGTTAGTTGTGGGTCATATTTCTATGTGTTTATGTATGCCTCATAATTTTTGATTGGATGACAAACATTTAAGATGATAAACCAACCTTCTGTTATCTTTTTATAAAGAGTTACGTTTTGCTTGGAAGGCTCCTAAGTTACTGGCATACTCCCTTGATCTTTTGGAGGCTTGGTTTTAGAGTTTTTGAATGGGCATCTGCTTTAGTTTTCCCCTTAGTTCTGTGCCATAGACCTTAGTCATGATATGTGTTTCTTACTCCTAATGTGTGGTCTTTGTAGAGACTTAATGAACAGCAAAGGTATTTATCAAGCCCCTCTAACTTCACCAGACTTGAGCTGTAGACTGGAGTGTCACTAGGCAGCTGCTGAAATAGTTTCTTAGTTCTTTATCCTTTCAGATCCTGCTTTCTTTTGGATTGCTTAGATTCTCACCATAAAAATAGACAGTTTAGGCAAAAGCCAAGGATTTGAGGAGAGTTCGTATGCAGATTTGGTGATATCCCCTCTCTGTTTCCCTTTTTTTCTGATTTTTTTTCTTCCAAGATCATGTTCTGCTAGAATCTCTGAACTTCAGTCTTCATGGTCTTTTCCCAACAGGATGATGTTTCTTGGTTGATTTTCATTTTCTCCTTGCAGCGCAGTGAGCCTGATCATATTATCAGGGGAAAAGCCAACTCATTATAGAGCTCACCTGCTGTGCTCCTTCAGTTTCTGCCTGCTTTGGATCGTACACCAGTGCCTTCAAACAACTTTAAAAAAATATTTGTCTGGCGTTTACAATTGTTATTATAGGAGGTTTAGTCTGATATGACCTATTCTACCACAAATGGAAACAGAATTTCTGCATAAACTAGTATCTAACATTAGTTGCCTGCCAGTCTTTTGTCATGTGCTGTGTGAGAGATTTATGTAGCTTAACAACGATCCACATAACAACAGTACAAGGTAAGTATCATCATTGTAATCATCAGCGTCAGTCATCACCATCTTGTTACTGAATAAGAAAGTGATGCACAGAGTCATAATAAACTTGCCCAAGTTTATAAAGTACGGGACAGATGCAGGATTCAATGTAGTATATATTTTATGCAAAGCTTGTAGTGATGCCAGTGATTATCAGACTTGGCTGCAGATTGAAATTTCTTGGGGAGTTTTGAAACTACTGATGGTTTGATCCCAACTCTATAGAATAAAAAAATAAAACAAAACCAGTTTTAACTATGACTTGGCTATGGAGATTTTAAAAGTTCCTCAGGTGTTTCAAATGTGCAGCTGAGACTGAGAACCACGGTGCTATGCCATGCTTACCATGATACCAACTAAATCCTGTAACCAGGTCAATTAATGCTAATTTAACTTTTTTCTTTCTAAATTACAGAATAAAAAGATGCTTAATACATATACTATTCTGATATCATAATGCTTAGCAATGAAAGAAAGACTATTAAAATATCTCATATTAGTTAAAAAAATTTTTTTTAAGTCAACAGCCTTGTGGATAATTAACATGGTTAAAACAGTGGTCATATTAGTTTTTTTAAAAGCCAATCTGTTGCTAAGGGTTCTGGTTGCTGTTATCTATATATCAGCAATAATGTATATGAATGTAATGAGTATTTCTATGTACCCTGTAATAAAAGCTTTATACTTGTTCACTTGCTTTGTGAATAAGATTAGGAAATAGAACTTCCAAGAATTATTGGATTACTGTTTATCTTCATTACTTAATGTAAAGAAAATAAACAGCTGATAATGAGAATAAAAGCCAGCACCTCATGTGAGTCATGTGCTGATGGCTGATGACTGGCGGTTGACAGAGGCTGCTTTATGTGGACAGTGCCAAGAAGAGGCAGCATATGGCACGAGATGAAAAGTGTGAGATGAAAAAGACTCTTCTACAGAGAGTCTGGGGGCCTCAGTTTCAGTTTGAGATGTTAGTCTGGCTTGGCTTTCTAGTGTGACCTGAAAGTGCCTCCACTTCTCTGCACCTCAGCTTTCTGTTCTATATGACAGAGTTGGAATTGAGGCTCTTCTGACTTCAAAGTTTTATCATTATCAATTTATTTCCTCCTTGAAATACTCTTTCTCTGCTATCCCTTAAGACAGTAGAGCAGTTACCAGAATGAGGCATCTATGCAGACATCAAAAATATACCATTTGAATATGTTTTTAACTGCACCTATTTTGGTGAATAAACCCTGTGATAAACTGATGATTTGGAAGTACAGTGGCTGCTGCTAAATGCTCAGTTCATCTGAGAGAATTCCAGATAGAGGAAGCTTGTTGTAGGCAGAGAAAATGAAGAACTGTGGTAACATTGAATGAAAAGCTGATGAATCCCATCTGACCCTCTGTGTCAGGAGGTAACCAAACGTGTCTTTGTTGAGAAGTCCTGTGACACAGTGCTGTGCTTCCACCTGGCAGGAGATACCGGTACTGGTGGCTGCCTGCATTCAAGCCTCTCTTTCCAGAATGGTAACATTGTGATTTGCTTTAGTCAGGGTTCCTATTCTTGCTGGGGGAGGTATGGCTGTGATAGAAAGGTAATACACCCACCAGGAAAGGCTGATTTGCGGTAGCTAGTACAGCATTGAATTGGGAACAATAATGAGATAATAATGGAGTGGTTGGAGGCAGTTTTGCTTTGATCTGCATATCATTCATGGGTTGAACACAAAGCTATTTTTACTGGTAAACATTTGGCAATTGCTGATCAGTAACAATATACTAGATGTCCTGCTGGAGTAGCATGGTTCAGTGGGCAGAACATGGGTTGAATTAGAATGTAAAAATATTTGTACTTAAGTGTGTCTGTTCTGCTACTGATTGGTCTTGTGAATTTGGATTCATCCTTTGTCTTCTTGGAGGGTGTGTGTGTGTGTGTGTATGTGTGTATTCATTTACTCTGAGATGTGGAATCAGGGGAGAGGGTACCTTCAGTAAGATGAGTTTGAAATACTTAAAGGAATGAACCAAAATGAAAGTCAAAATAAAAAAAGAGAATAAATGATCAATGGTATGAAAAAGCTGAATGACAGTGTATTTTTATGTAAAGATATTCTAGACAGAATATTTGAAATATTGAAGCCTCAAAGCTCCAATGGTGAAGGCCCCCAAACACCAATGGTTAAGAACACCAATGTAATATGAAGACAAACGATTGTTGACTTGTAGATTTACTAATTATATTAGATATTGCTTTACCTTTTTTTTTTTTGAGATGAAGTTTTGCTCTGTTGCCCAGGCTGGAGTGCAAGGCTGTAATCAGCTTACTGCAACCTCCCTCTCCTGGGTTCAAGTGATTCTCCTGCCTCAGCCTCCTGAGTAGCTGAGATTACAGGCATGTGCCACCTTGCCCAGCTAATTTTTGTATTTTTAGTAGAGACAGAGTTTCACCACGTTGGTCAGGCTGGTCTCGAACTCCTGATCTCATAATCTGCCCTCCTTGGCCTCCCAAAGTGATAGGATTACAGGCTTGATTCACCACACCCGGCCTACTGTTTACAGTCTTTGGATAGTGTTAGTTATGTGAGTATATAACCCTGTTCTCTTGTTTGTAAATCAAGGTTGCTAGTTTACAGGTGGAATTTGAGGCCATATTCCATTGTTTGAAGAATTCCTCCAACATGTCAGAACTCTACACATTTTACTCTCTTTTTGCTAACTCTTACTTGGCATAAGTACATGCATTCTAGAAGGAATCTTCTGTGTGTATGTGTGTATGATCATTTACACTTGAGCAACATTTTTATATAACTTCATTTTAACAAGAAGACAAATATACATGATAAAGGTAACTTAGGTGATGTTGAGAACAACATGAGTAGACAGTATTAATTCCAGGATTCGTCAGACCAAAAGTATTTAAAGGCATGATATGGGTGTTACCCTGTTGATGTTCTTCTACAGAAAAGGAGAATTTATGTTCAGCTTGGATTAAATGAGTAATTCCTCTCTTGATTACCTGCCACAGGAGTTTAAGGGTTCAAACTTTTAGAATGGTGGTTGATAGCACCTGGAAGGGGGAGAACCGTAGGGAATGGAGAGGATGCAGCCTCAAAGGCGGGAAGTCAGAACCAAGCACTCTACCAAGAATAAGGCAGGCGCAGGATTATGTGGAGAGAACTCTCATCCACAATCCACTCCCAGGAAAATGCTGCATATGAGCTGAAGCAATTCTTTCGTTGGGAAAGTGTCAATGCTGTGAGTAAACCTTGGGAAAGTACATAATCAGTAATCAAATTTTCTATTAAAAAAAAAAACAAAACCCTACAACATAGTGAAAGGGCAATCTAAATATTGAGGCCAGGTTGTACAAGATGGAAATTACGTAAGATACCTAAAAGGTAGGATAGGGAAGCACTGAAAGAAACTGTATCCAGAATGCAAGCTTGGGGCCGAGTTCTAAGCAGTAATTCTCACTCTGGCACATGTGTTACAATGTTTTACCTACTGGGAGTGCAGCTGCTCTCCCTAATCCAGAGGCAGTACAAGAGACAGAATGAGAGTTCAGGCTGTGCACAGTCCCAAATGCTGACTCCTCCACCTATTACCCGTGATGTTGGACAAATTTCCTAAACTCCTCGGACCTCAATTTACGCAATTGTAAAACGCAAACATTAAAGTACTTCCCTTGTGCATTTTTATAAGTGCTAAATGAGATAATTCATGCCAGAAATTAGAAGAGTGCTAAGTCAGTGTTAGCTATTAGTAAGATGGTGATTTCCTCTGAGAGAATGAGAGGCAAAAGGATTTCGATTATTGAAAATGTAACTGGGCTCTGGTGAGCCGAGCCAGCAGAAGGCTCATTGTGAAGATGTGTCACTATATAAGCAGACAAAAGAATGCAGGGAAGTGACAATACTTGGATTAGAATGAGAAAATTGACAATGCTGAGAGTTTCAAGAAGTATTGAGATTATTTATTTGAGCTTCTAAATTTCAGGTTCCATTGGAATTTACCGCTTTTCTTAATAGATATGGATACAGGTAGATATATAGATATAGAAGTATTTATATTGGTTTTGGTTCCTAGAGTGGAAGCTCTCTGAGGCAAGATCTTTGACCCTTCATTCTATCCTCCCCTGTGTTTGGTGAAATACCATGCCAAGATAGAAATACACTTTTGGTTGTGATAACATTCTATAAAGGGCTCTTGTTTCCTGGAGTTGTTTATTGTGGAATGTTAGACTTTGATGGCAGAATTTATACAGCAATCTACATTGCTTTCTGTAACTGTGATTACATATTTAAAAAAAGTCTCACAGCATTTTGAGATGACTGAAAGTTTGATTGAGTATAACTGAATTATACTATGTAATATAAATTCATTCATTTTACTAGAAAGTTAATGAAAGCTTAAATTGCTGTAAAACTTTAAAATATTATTGCATATGATAATAAACTCGTTTGCCTTCTAATTAAATAATTAATGAAAACCCTAAGTTGGATATGATATAGAAACATTTCTATTCATATTTGTCCTAGAATCTACTTCTTGTATTCTACAAGTTCTTTAGAACTTATGTATCTACCACCTATTTCTCTCATTGTTTCTGTTTTTGAGCCATGATAAAATCCACTGACTGGAAACAAACCCATACATTTGTAGTGAACTCATTTTTGACAAATGTGCCAAGAACACATATTGGGGAAAGGACTTATTTCTTCAGTAAGTGGTGCTGGGAAAACCGCATCGCTGTATGCAGAAAAAGAAAACTACATCCCTATGTCTGGCCATATACAAGAATCAAATCAAAGTATATTAAAGACTTAAATCTGAGGCCTCAAACTATGAAATTACTAAATAAAACATTGGGAGAAACTCTTCAGGACATTGATCTGAGCAAAGATTTCTTGAGTAATGACCTACAAACATAGGCAACCAAAGTGAAAATGGACAAATGAGGCCATGTCAAGTAAAAAGCCCTCTGCAAAGCAAAGGAAACAAACAACAAAGAGATAACCCACTGAATGGAAGAAAATAATTGCAAACTGTCCATCTGACCAGGGATTAATAATCGGAATACATAAAGAGCTCAAACAATTCAATAAGAAAAAATCTAATAATCCAATTAAAAGATGGGCAAAAAATTTGAATAAACGTTTCCCAAAGAAGACATATGAATGGCAAACAGGTATATAAAAACCTGCTCAATATCACTGATCATCAGAGAAACGCAAATCAAAACTACGAGATATCACCCCAGTTAAATTGGCTTATATCCAAAAGACAGGCAATAATGAATGCTGGTAAGGATGTGGAGAAAAGGGAACCCTTGTACGCTGTTGGTGGAAACGTAAATCAGTAAAACCACTATGGAGAACAGTTTGGAGGTTTCTCAAAAAACTAAAAAAAGAACTACCATATGATCCAGCAATCCCACTACTAGATATATACCCAAAAGAAAGGAAATCCGTATATTAAAGAGAGGTCTACAGTCCCGTGTTCATTGAGGTGCTATTCACAATAGCCAAGATTTGAAAGCAGCCTCAGCGTTTATCAACAGATGAACAGATAAGGAAATCTGGTAATAAATACAATGGAGTGCTATTCAGCCACAAAAAAGAATAAGATTCTGTCATTTGCAAGGACACAGATGGAATTGGAGGCCATTATTTTAACTGAAATAAGCCAGGAACACAAACTTTGCATATTCTCACTCATTTTTGGGAGCTAAAACTTAAAATAATTGAACTTCTGGAGACAGAGAAGGACAGTTATGGGAGGCTGGGAAGAATAGTGGGGGTGGAGTTGGGGGAAGTGGGGATGGTTAATGGATACAAAAATATAGCTAGACAGAATGAATAAGATCTTGCATTTTGTGGTAGAACAGGGTGACTACAGTAAACAATAATTTATTGTATATTTAAGAATAAGAATATAATTGGATTGTTTGTAACGCAAAGGAAGGATAAATGCTTGAGGTGGTGGGTGCCTCATTTACTGTGATGTCATCATTACACATTGTACGCCTGTGTCAAAATATCTCATGTACCCTATAAATATATACACCTATTATGGACCCATAAAAATTAAAAATAAATTATTTTTAGGCCAGGTGCAATAGCTCACGCTTGTAACTCCAGGACGTTGGGAAGCCAAAGTGGGAGGACTGCTTGGGTTCAAGAGTTCAAGACCAGCTTGGGCAACATAATAAGATCCCACCTCTACAAAAAATAAAATAAAATAAAAATTAGCCAGGTGTGGTGGTGCATGTCTATAGTCCTAGCTACTTGGGAGGCTGAGGTGGGAAGGTTGATTGAGCCAGGGAGGTTGCTGTGATTGTGCCACTGCAGTCACCCTGGGGGACAGAACAAGACACTGTCTCAAAAAAAAATTTTTTTTTAATCCGTTGGTTTGAATGCTTCCTTCAGTGTTTTTATCAGGTCCCTCCTTAGTATCCTATACGTATAACATAGAATTACATATAAGATACAAAAGCTGGAAAACTTAGACGAGATGGCTAAATTCCTAAACACATACACCCGCTCAAGACTGAGCCGGGAACACATTCATTCCCTGAACAGACCAATAACAGGCTCTGAAACTGAATCAGTAATAAATAGCCTACTATCCAAAGAAAGCCCAGGACCAGACAAATTCATAGCTGAATTCCATCAGATGTACAAAAAAGAGCTGGTACCATTCCTACAGAAACTATTCCAAAAAACTGAGGAGGGGGGACTCCTTCCCAACTCATTTTATGAGCCCAGCATCATCATCATACCAAAACCTGGCAGAGACATAACAAAAAAAGAAAATTTCAGGCCTGTATCCTTGATGAACACTGATGCAAAAATCCTCAATAAAATACTGGCAAACCAAATACGGCAGCATATCAAAAAGCTTATCCGCCAGGATCAAGTAGGCCTCATCTTCAGGATGCAAGTCTGGTTCAACATATGCAAATCAATACATGTGATTCATTACATTAACAGAACGAAAGACAAAAACCACATGATTATCTCAATTGATGTAGAAAAGGCTTTTGATAAAATTCAACACCCTTCATGTTAAAAACTCTCCATAAACATAATGCAGAACTAGATAGTGAAAGAACATACCTCAACATAATAAGAGTCATCTATGACAAATCGACAGCCAACATTATACTGAATGGGTAAAAGCTGGAAGCATTCCCCTTGAAAACCAGCCCAAGACAAGAGTGCCCTCTCTCACCACTTCTATTCAACATAGGATTGGAAGTCCTAGCCAGAGCAATCAGGCAAGAGAAAGAAATAAAGGGCATTCAAAAAGGAAGAGAGGATGTCAAAGTATCTATTCATAGATGACATGATTCTGTAACTAGAAAATGTCATAGTCCTGGCCCAAAAGCTCCTCCAGTTGATAAGCAACTTCAACAAAGTCTGAGAGTACAAAATCAATGTACAAAAATCAACAGCATTCCTATATACCAACAACAGTCAAATCTAGAGCCAAATCAGAAAGACAATCCCATTCACAATGACCACAAACAGAATAAAATACACAGGAATACAGCTAACTAGGGAGGTGAAAGAATTGCAAAATACCGTTCAATTACAAATTACAAAGAGAATTACAAAATACTACTCAAAGAAATCAGAGAAGACACAAACAAATGGAAAAAAAACATATCATGCTAGTGGATACAAAGAATCAATATCATTAAAATCAGTATCCTCTCCAAAGCAATTTACAGATTCAATGCTATTTGTATCAAACTACCAATGACATTCTTCACAGAACTAGAAAAAAACTATTTTAAAATTGATATGGAACTGAAAAAGAACCTAAATAGCCAGGGAAGTCCTAAGATAAAAGAACAAAACTGGAGGCATGTTACCCAACTTCAAACTATACTACAAAGGCACAGTAACCAAAACAGCATGATACTGGTATAAAAACAAGCACATAGAGAACAGAATAGAGAGCCCAGAAATAAGGCTGCACATCTATGACCCTCTGACCTTCAACAAAGCTGACAAAAACAAGCAATGGGAAAAAGACTTACTATTGAATAAATGGCGCTGAGATAGCTGGCTAGCCATATGCAGAAGATTGAAGCTGGACCCCTTCCTTGGACCATACACAAAAATCAACTCAAGATAGATTAAAGACTTAAATGTAAAACTCAAAACTATCAAAACCCTAGAAGACAACCTTGGCAAGTCCATCCTGGACATAAGAACAAGCAAAGATTCCATGACAAAGACACGAAAAGCAACTGCAACTAAAAGCAAAAATTGACAAGTGGGATCTAATTAAACTTGCAAACTATACATCTGACAAAGGTCTAATATCTAGCATCTATAAGGAACTTAAAAAAATTTACAAGAGAAAAACTAACAACCACATGAAAAAGTGGGCAAAGGGCATGAATGTACACTTCTCAAAAGAAGACATACATGCAGCCAACAGGCACATGAATAAAAGTTCAATATCTTTGATCATTAAAGAGATGCAAATCAAAACTACAGTGAGATATCACCCCAACCCAGTCAGAATGGCTATTATGAAAAAATAAAAAAAAACCTGATGCTGGCAAGGTTGTGAAGAAAATGGAACACATATACACTGTTGGTGGGAGGGTAAATTAGTTCAACCATTGTGGAAAGCAGTATGGCGATTCCTCAAAGATCTGAAAACAGAACTACCATTTGACCCAGCAATCCTATTACTGGATATATATCCAGAGAAATAAAAGTCATTCTACCATAAAAACATAGGCACACGAATGTTCATTGCAGCACTGTTCACAATAGCAAAGACATGAAGTCAACCTATCAGTGAGAGATTGTATAAAGAAAAATATGGCTTATATACATATATACCATAAAATACTATACAGCCATAAAAAATGAAATCATGTCTTTTGAAAGAACGTGGGTGGAGCTGAAGTCTATTACCCTTAGCAAACTAACATAGGAACAGATAACCAACTACTGCATGTTCTCACTTATAAGTGGGAACTAAATGATGAGAACTTATAAACACAAAGAAGGAAAAAATGGCTAGGCACAGTGGCTCACGCCTGTAAACACAGCACTTTTGAGAGGCTGAGGCAGGTCGATCACGAGGTCAGGATATCGAGACCATCCTGGTTAACATGGTGAAAACCTGTCTGTACTAAAAATACAAAATTTAGCCAGGCAGGTGGTGGGTGCGCCCCTGTAATCCCAGCTACTCAGGAGACCGAGGTGCAAGGGTCACTTAAACCTGGAAAGTGGAGGCTGCAGTGAGCCAAGATCGTGCCATTGCATTCCAGAGTGGGTGAAGAGTAAAACCGTGTCTCAAAAAAAGAAAAACAAAAAGAGAGAGAAACCAAAAAACAAAGAAAGAAACAATAGACACTGGGGATTACCTGACGGTGGAGGTTGGGAGGAGGGAGAGGAGCAGAAATATCACTATTGAATACTGGCTTAGCACCCAGGTAATGAAACCATCTGTACAACAAACCCCCATGACACGTTTTTACCTGAGTAACAAGCCTTCACTTGTCCCCCCAAACCTAAGATATAAGTAAAAAAAAAATGCATTGGTCTAAACACTTCCTTCAGTGCTTCTATGAGGTCCCTCCATAGTATAAAATACACATGTGTTGCATACATAATCATATATTTTATAACATAATTTATATATAACTTTATAAAATATTAAATATATTAAATAAATAGTATTATATACTAATATATATGAAATAGTAGTATACACATGTAACATATAATATTTGGCAGTATTTAAATGCTTTGGGATAAAGATAATAAGGAGAAAATGGCTAGAAGACAGATATCCATGTATACGTACATAAATTTCAATATGTTAACATATACATACTAATGTGTTTGCTATTGTTACTGTGTACTAATATATATCTATATTTAGCTTGTTAATAAAGGCTAGATTAGAGCCTTTGTTAATTACATTGCTAAGGCGCTCTTCTTTCCTCTCATACCCATCACCAGGCTGAGTTTCAGTTTCATTTACTTCCCATTGCCATCTCTAATTATTTGGGAGATGTACTGTGGCTTGTTGCCTCTCAGTCTGCTCTGAGAGGTTCTGTCTTCCATCAGCTGCCAGGATATTCTGCCCCTGCGTCTCTGTCACACTGACATAGGGGAAGCTTGCTCCACTCCCCCCCATCTTTTTTTTATTTTTATTTTTTATTTTTTACTGGAAGAGTTATCTCTGAAGGTTTTTCCCTGAACTGGGTATGTCTCTTGAACTGAATATGTCCAAGCACAGCTGGTTTCATGGACATCTGATCTATTCAGTTGCACAGGGTCCCATTCTCAGAAGAGCCCGTACTTGACTCAATTCTCTGCTGTTTTATATTCTGGATAATTTTTGAACAAGAAGCCCTACCTTTTTATTTTTCACAGGTCCCTGCAAATGACGGAAGCAGTCCTGTTTCAAAACGCTATTAAGCATGCTTCTGAGCTGCGGACAGTCATCGGACCAGTCTTCAGCCGTGCCCATGACAGTAGCAGTGACAGCACACCACTTTGCTCATGATATGGATCAGTAAGTGTTTAAGTGAGCCCTGCTCTCTCTCTCTGCGGATGTTAATCACTCACTCCATACCCCTCCCACACTGAGGCTCATGCAGTGAATAGTAAGGGACCTTCGTATAGTGTCACGTGATGAATATTGAAAACTCTAAGACTGAATCTTTACTTCATGCAAGTAAGTTCTTGCAGGAATTCTCTTCAAGTCTGTCATGGTGTTATTAGAGACACAAATTCTCTTCAACGCTAAGGTAGTGGCCAATAGCATGTTGTATAGCTGAGGAGCTTTAACAGAAGGAAGGAAATGTAGCACTGTGTTAGTTTCCCAGGGCTGCCAGAACACATCAGCACACACTAGGTCACTAAAAACAACAGCAATTATTTCTCTCCTCCAATTCTGGAGACCAGAAGTCTGAAATCACGGTATCAGCAGAGCCTTATTCCCCAGAGGCTCTCAGGATGAATGTGATCCTTTCTTTTTCCAGCTTCTGGTGGCTGCAGCTGTTCCTTGGCATGTGGCTGTGTCTCTCCCTGCTACATCTTCGGGTCACCTACTCCTCTTATGCGTATCTCTCCTTTGTGTGTCTGTCTCCAAACTCAGACTCTTCCCTAAAAGGATACAGGTGGTTGCATTGAGAGCCCAGAACCTGTGATTGCACCGAGAACCCAGACAGAGAATACTGGATGTGTATGTTTTTGGGTGCCACCGTTCAGGCCACTGCAGGCACTGATGCTGATACGAATGTTTAAGATACTCAAGCAGGCAACATTTTGGAAGGTGTTCAGTGCACATGCCAGCACCTTCATTTTTAAAAGAGGTGTTCCTTAAAGCACAAAACCTAAAGCTGTCACTTTTTCAAAGCCAATTCAGAGATACATGTTTTCAGGCGTGGAAGCCTTTTGTGGTGTGTTCCTTTCTCTGCTGTTTTTATAGTGAATCTTAAAGATGTCTGCCCTAAATGTTCTACATTATTCTAGCTTGTTCACTGGTTCAAAGGCTATAGTATAAATTTTGCACAAATGGTTCATCTCAACTCTCTTGACCCTTGGAAAGGGCTCAATACACAGCCAGCTCTGGTTGAATTTCATATGTACTACATGGGTCTACATGCTGTCATTTTCATCAATATTTTTGTGTTAGAAACTAGGAAATATGAAAAAATCACTTCGTTTCTCTAGTGCCATGGAAAGGTGATGGGATTAGGTTAATTTTTGGTTCAATCCCTTGAATTGAGAATTTTGTGATTATTTTGTAAAGTAGCATGTAAGCACTATGAGGGTAGAAATGAAAAAGAATTTTTTTATTATGGAAAACTGAAACTTATGCTAGATAATGTGTCCCTACACACTCATTAACCAGATTCCACATTTAATGATTGAACTCAAAGTTAACATTATCCAAGCCACCTTGTTATATTACTAAACACATAATAAGTAGTTTGTTGAGAATTTAATCTCCAGTTTAAAAACAAATTCTGTGCAGAGAATTCTGCTTTTATCAAGATCTTCACAGCCAAAGCCTGTAATGCAACGTTTAGATGCATACATGCTACAAAGTTTTGGGGAAATAAAACAACTTCAAAGTTGGCACCAAGCCTACGGTGTGAGAAATAATTTTTTAAATTACTCTTTCCATTGTGTTGTTTCGATTTTTGAAATTCTATGAGCTGCAAATAAAAGGAGAAAATGGGAGGTGATGACATATTTCTAAGTCTCCTACTGAGCTCTTAGGACCATTAGCATAGAGATGGTCCAAAAAGGCAAGAATGAATGAGGTTTTCAGGAGAACCAGGGAAAGGTATAAAGCAAGAGGCTGAGAGGGGGACCCTGAGAACTGGTGACCATTCAGGTAGCTAGAAAAAGATGAGCTCAGTAGGAGACTTAGAAGTATTCACCACATAAACAGAACCAAAGACAACAACCATGTGATTATCTCAATAGATGCAGAGAAGGCCTTTGACAAAATTCAACAGCGCTTTACACTAAAAACTCTCAATAAACTAGGTATCGATGGAATGTATCTCAAAATAATAAACGCTATTTATGACAAGCCCACAGCCAGTATCATACTGAATGGGCAAAAACTGGAAGCATTCCCTTTGAAATCTGGCACTAGACAAGGATGCCCTCTCTCACTACTCCTATTCAATATAGTATTGGAAGATCTAGCCAGGGCAATCAGGCAAGAAAAAGAAATAAAAGGTATTCAGTTAGGAAAGGAGGAAGTCAAATCGTCTCTATTTGCAGACGACATGATTGTATATTTAGAAGACCCTATCATCTCAGCCCTAAATCTCCTGAAACTGTTAAGCAACTTCAGCAAAGTTTCAGGGTACAAAATCAATGTGCAAAAATCACAAGCATTCCTATACACCAATAACAGACTTAAAGAGAGCCAAATCAAGAACGAACTGCCATTCACGACTGCTACAAAGAGAATAAAATACCTAGGAATACAACTAACAAAGGATGTAAAGGACCTCTTCAAGGAGAACTACAAAGCACAGCTCAACGAAATAAGAGAGAACACAAACAGATGGAGAAACATTCTGTGATCATGGTTACGAAAAATCAATATAGTGAAAATGGCCATACTGCCCAAAATAATTTATAGATTCAATGCTATCCCCATCAAGCTATCAATGACCTTCTTCACAGAACTGGAAAAAACCACTTTAAACTTTATATCAAACCAAAAGAGAGCCCGCATAGCCAAGTCAATCCTAAGCAAAAATAACAAAGCTGGACGCATCACGCTACCTGACTTCAAACTATACTACAAGGCTACAGTAATCAAAACAGCATGGTACTGGTATCAAAACAGAGACATAGACCAATGGAACAGAACAGAGGCCTCGGAAGCAATACCACACATCTACAACCATCTGATCTTTGACAAGCCTGACAAAAACAGGCAATGGGGAAAGGATTCCTTGTTTGATAAATGGTGTTGGGAAAACTGGCTAGCAATGTGCAGAAAGCAGAACTGGACCCCTTCCTGACACTGTACACTAAAATTAACTCCAGATGGATTAAAGATTTAAATATAAGACCTAACACCATAAAAACCTTAAAAGAAAACCTAGGCAAAACCATTCAGGACATAGGCATAGGCAAGGACTTCATGACTAAAATACCAAAAGCACTGACAGCAAAAGCAAAAATAGACAAATGGGACCTAATCAAACTCCACAGCTTCTGCACAGAAAAAGAAACAATCAGAGTGAACCAGCAACCAACAGAATGGGAAAAAAGTTTTGCAATCTACCCATCTGACAAAGGACTTATATCCAGAATCTACAAAGAACTAAAACAGATTTACAAGAAACAAACAAACCCATTCAAAAGTGGGCAAAGGATATGAACAGACACTTTTCAAAAGAAGACATATATGAGGCCAAGAAACATGAAAAAATGCTCATCATCACTGGTCATTAGATAAATGAAAATCAAAACTACATTGAGATATTGTCTCACGCCAGTTAGAATGGTGATCATTAAAATATCTGGAGGCAACAGATGCTGGAGAGGATGTGGAGAAATAGGAACACTTTTACACTGTTGGTGGGAGTGTAAATTAGTTCAACCATTGTGGAAGACAGTGTGGCGATTCCTCAAGGACCTAGAAATAGAAATTCCATTTGACCCAGCAATCCCATTACTGGATATATACCCAAAGGATTATAAATCATTCTATTATAAGGACACATGCACATGTATGTTCATTGCAGCACTGTTTACAATAGCAAAGACATGGAACCAACCCAAATGCCCATCTATGATAGACTGGACAAGGAAAATGTGGCACATATACACCATGAAATACCATGCAGCCATAAAGAATGATGAGTTCGTGTCCTTTGTAGAGACATGGACGAACCTGGAAAGCATCATTCTCAGCAAACTGACATGAACAGAAAATCAAACACCATATATTCTCATTCATAGGTGGGTTTCGAACAATGAGAACACATGGACATAGGGAGGAGAGCATCACACACTGAGGTCTGTGCGGGGGGATTAGAGGAGGGACGGTGGTGGGTAGGGAGTTGGGGAGGGATAACATGAGGAGAAATGCCTGATATAGGTGATGGGGTTGGAGGCAGCAAACCACATTTCCATGTATGTACCTGTGCAACAATCCTGCACGTTCTTTACATGTACCCCTCAACCTAAAATGCAATGATTTGTATATCTATATATGTATAAAAAGAAGTATGTCAACACAGGGAATAAAACTTATTATAGACTGGGGACCTGATCCAAAAGCCACAGGAAGAGGGTTGTTTTATTTTTTGAGATGGAGTCTCACTCTTCCTCCCAGGCTGGAATGCAGTGGCATGATCTCCTCTCACTCAACCTCTGCCTCCCGGGTTCAAGCTATTCTCCTGCCTCAGTCTTCTGAGTAGCTGGAACTACAGGTGTGTGCCACCATGCCCAGCTAATTTTTGTATTTTTAGTAGAGATGGGGTTTCACCATGTTGGCCAGGATGGTCTCGATCTCTTCTGATCCGCCTGCCTTGGCCTCCCAAAGTGCTGAGATTACAGGTGTGAGCCACCGTGCTTGGCTGAAGGGGATTTTTTTTTTTAAAGGAAGTGAGTGGTGAACATTGTCAAATCCTGCATTTGACATAGGAGAGGAGTGTCAGTGGCGTGATGAAGGCAGAAGCCAGACTTGAGAAGTCAACGGAAGTTGACCAAGAGATGACAGAACGGATTGACAGCTCTTAGAAGGAGCCCAGTTCTTAGGTGGGAGGAAAACAGGCAATAGCTAGTGGCTATATGAGGAGGGTGAAGTTAATTATTTGCAATGCAAGAGACATTTGATAGTATTTAAATGCTTCTGGGATAAAGGCAGTAGAGAGGAAAGACAGAAATAAATGAATAATTGACAGTTTCAGAGAGGTTACTGTGGGACTTAGACCACAGGTAGGGAATAATTTATAAGTGGGGGAGGAATCATCATTGTGATGAAAGAGAAGAGAGAAAGCTGAAAAATCTGATCTGGATACAGATGTAGGTACACCTTTAAGGGTGGGAACTGATGAGTTTTCATCTAATATATATGTGCTTTATACACACACACACACACACACACACACACACACATACCTGTAGATAGTTTCAATTTTCCATGATAATGATTTATTTTTATGGAGAAAAAATAGAATAAAATCAACCAACTAACCAAAGTGTTAAATCTAATTGGTCTTACTGTATTCAAGAGAATGGTAATACAATTCTTACACAACACATACATGTCCACACACACACACACCCCCAAAATAAAATCATCCAAGGTAAATGTACCCTACAGTCAATCTGAGAGCCTTTAGGAATAAAAATATACACCTATATATGGTATATATATCTATATAGGTATATATAGATATATATAAAATTATATATAAAATATATATTTTCTATATATGTAAACATACATATATTTTACATATAATAGTATAGGTACTATATTTAAGTATATATATTATATAGATTATACACGTAGATATAATTTTTTGAGGGAGGTGACAATGTGGTCTGCTGAGAAGCAGGAGACTATTGCTATAATCTCAGTGAACACTAAATACCGAATAAATGCTAATAAGCAATGTTAAAAAACATGTATTCTGAACAATTTGTTGGTAATCACCTTTTTCTCCCTTTTTTTTAGCTTGTAATTTTTTTTAATACCAGCCAGTCATAGTACCTAAACAGAAATTATAAAATAAAATACTCATTTACTTTTATGGAGAGAAAATGGAATAAAATCAACCAACTAACCAAAGTGTTAAATCTAAATTGGTCTTACTATATTCCAGAGAGTTTTAGTGGTAATACAATTCTCACACAACACACACACATCCACATGCACACCCCCCCAAAATCAAATCATCCAAGGTAAATGCACCTTGCAGTCAATCTGAGAGCCCGAAAGAATAAATGTGTGTTGGAATATTATGCAGCCATCCAAAATGATGAGTTTGTGTCCTTTGTAGGGACATGGATGAACCTGGAAACCATCATTCTCAGCAAACTGACAGAAGAGCAGAAGATCAAACACCGCATGTTCTCACTCATAGGCGGTGTTGGACAATGAGAACACATGGACACAGGGAGGGGAGCAGTACACACTGGGGTCTGTTGGTGGGAAATAGGGGAGGGACGGTGGGGTCTGGGGAGTTGGGGAGAGATAGCAAGGGGAGAGATGCCAGATATAGGTGATGGGGAGGAAGGCAGCAAATCACACTGCCACGTGTGTACCTATGCAACAATCTTGCATGTTCTCCACATGTACCCCAAAACCTAAAATGCAATAAAATAAATTAAAAAGAAAAGAAAAGAATAAATGTGTGTATCTTACTAGGCTCTGTGATTGTCACCCCCTTGGATCTCATGCCCAATGCTAAAAACGAGTGAAGCATGTAAGTCTCTAAGACACAGAGTTTGTCAGCTGATTCTCATTATTCAAGGATGGGAGGAGAGCCATAAGAGGAACAAGGCCGGGGAAAGCAGGCACAGCACTGTTAGAGATCTCAGTATGTGGCTCAGAGGAGGCAGTTTACTTCGAAAGGGAAGGGTTAGGGGAAGGAGGGGCATGGTTGTGCTTGAATTTTGTTGTTCCACTTCTAAGGAAATGACAGTTCCTACAGAGCACACCTCTCTTTCTTTTCTGTCTCCTTGTCGCTTATTTTATTTTTCTTTTGTTTTCTTCTGTCTTCACCTTTCCATGCCCCAAAGTTAAAGGATGGAGGCGACCACCGGAGAGCAGAATCGATTCAGATCTGGTAGAATGAAGAGTTGGAATGAATCTTCCCAGGCCGTCAGCTTCTGTGTTCTACCATGCAAGGAACTCATCTTTCTTTTCCAGCTCCCTTTTATATTGTTCAGCTAAAACAGGAAACATCAACATAGCTTGTAAGCACAGTGTAGGTTTTTTTTTAAACTTGAGATTCATTTTAGAGTCATCACAGAGCTAACTTCTGTTTAGGCCTATTTGATAACCAACAAGAAATTTTGTGAAATAAAATGAAACACTTGTAATCTCTGAATGTCATAAACACTTTCAATTATGTGTTTAAATTCAGTATCTGGGTAATAATTAAAGAAGTTACAACCAGACAAATCAACTTGGAAATAAACGCTGGATAGCTTTAGGGCACCTAAGCCATTGACTTTCTGAAAGACAGTGACAATTAAGAAATTCCCCTGCCATGGATAAAATTTAAAAAATTACAAAATATTTAAAAATATCAGATCTTTTATGTCTAGAGAGGCAGAGTTTAAATTTTGTACATATTCACACCATTTCCTGCAGGATACATAGCACGTAGAAAAATGTTCTCCCAGCACTTTGGGAGGCTGAGGTGGACAGATCACGAGGTCATTAGTTCAAGACCAGCCTGACTAACGTGGCAAAACCCCATCTCTACTAAGAATACAAAAATTAGCTGGGCGTGCTGGTGCTTGCCTATCATCCCAGGTGCTAGAAAGGCTGAGGCAGGAGAATCGCTTGAACCTGGGAGTTGGAGGTTACAGTGAGCCAAGATTGTGCCACTGCATTCCAGCCTGGGCGACAGACCAGGACTCGTCTCAAAAAAAAAAAAAAAAAAAAAAAACAAAAAATATTCTTAAAAAAAAAAAAAAAAAAAAAAAGATGAAGAAAACAATGTTCAATAGATATTTATATTTGTTGAAAATAGTTTTTTGAGTATCTATTTGAAAAACAGATTACATCTAAAAAGAGTCTGTCAAGGATCTGAAAAAACAGCCACCTAATTGGTATATTTCTTTCTTCTTCTTTTTTTCACGATAGAGTCTTGCTCTTGTTGCCCAGGCTGGAGTGCAGTGGCACAATCTCAGCTCACTGCAACCTCTGCTTCCTGGGTTCAAGCAGTTCTCCTGCTTCGGCCTCTTGAGTAGCTGGGATTACAGGCGGCTGCCAACACGTCCAGATAATTTTTATATTTTTAGTAGGGATGGGGTTTTGCCATGTTGGCCAGGCTGGTCTGGAATGCCTGATTTCCTGATTCGCCTGCCTTGGCCTCCCAAAGTGCTGGGATTACAGGCGTGAGCCACTGTGCTGAGCCTCTTTCTTATTTTTAATTTGAAAACCAGAGCCTCATCATTGCTTTGGGGGAATAACAGTTTTACCACCATCCTCTGCCAGTACCTTTATGGATGTATCCAGAAAGGCTCTGATTGGAAACATTCTGCAAAAGAATGATGGCCGTTCTGACATTTTTTTTTTTTTTAATTTAATTGGGCATAGGACATAAATGGAAGAAATGCTTTAAAAACATTACAGGGGATTTCAGAGCAAGAATAATGCTCTGAAATAAGCATAATGGGATGAAGAATGATGACACTTTTTAGTGGGAAACATTTTAAGTGCTTTTATCCTTTTAAAAAGCAATTCAAAAATGATCCTGACACTAATGCTTAGAAAGCGTCTGTAATTTTTCTCTGGAGCACTATAAAATATGAGCTGATTCTCCCCCATCTGTGATAGTTGACATGGAAAGCTATCTAATATGTGCAGGAGATCATGTACTTTTTTTTGTTGTTGTTGAGACAGAGTGTTATTCTATCACCCAGGCTGGGATGCAGTGGCACAATCTCCGCTCACTGAAACCTCTGCCTCCTGGGCTCAAGCCATCTTCCCACCTCAGCCTCCCAAGTAGCTGGGACTACAGGCATGGGCCACCACACCCAGATAATTTTAGCATTTTTTTGTATTGGCTTGGTGCAAAAGCAATGGAGGTTTTTGCAATAAATACGGGTTTTCATTATCTTGCCCAGGTTGGTCTCCAAATCCTGAGCTCAAGTGATCTGCCTGCCTCAGCCTCCCAAAGTGCTGGGAATACAGGGGTGAGCTAGTAAAACGTTTTTGAGTAACTCAACATGTATCTTGTTATTTATAAACTTCATTTATGTGCTGTCATCATTGTGTATACTAAATATTAGAAATTTAATTCTTGCTTTTTAGATAAAAATAAAGACAGATGAACATTTTTTTTATTGCTCAATTATCTTGCATATTTCTTGGGGTATACAGTCTTTTCATCCCCACTTCATTTTAGAAATCATTAATGTAGGCCTTGCTGTAGCCTGTAGGTGAAGAACCACATACTCTTTAAGAGAAAAATGGAAGATATAAAAAGCTTAGATATATTCCATCTCTCCGTAGAGTATAATGAGAGATAGCTGTCGTACAGTAGTTGATTTTTATTAAAAGATTACTCATCTCTGTTTGTTTTATTTAGGGGTTAATTTTCAAGTTTTAGATGGCTCTCCCTCTTTGAGTTGCCATTTGTTTCTTCTTATAACCTACTGATCATGCCTTTAGTATTCATAAATATTGAAAAGGGAAGGCCTCAGGTGACTTACAAAGGCGCCGATGTAAATACGTGTTTCTGGGGAGAAGTGAAGGTGTTGGATGATGCCTGACTATCACAGGTGTTCTTGTACCACATCTATGCCCCCTCAGTTGAGTTAAGTAAAACTGGTTACTAAGTATCAATGTATAATAGGGTCTCAGAACTTTGAGTCACTTTTTTAAATTGACTATCATAGATTCCATTTTAAGCTCATTTATTGAAGATGATCACAGTGTTATTCTCATTGCTAATTTTATTCCCGAAGCACCAGTGATCCAAGTGATTAGATTATCCTTGATTTTACAGCAAGAAAAAATTTTCAACAGTTAATATTAAATGGACTTGTATTAATATCCTTATGTAAGTTACAGGTCTTGCTATTGTGTTCTGCATTCAATAAAATACCAGAACACAAATCAAAAATGCCCATATCAAACACTGACCAGTTTTTACTTTGAAGTATTAAAATCTAGCTTCTGTAATACTTAATAGAATGTTAATCAGAGGACAATACGACAAAAAATAAAGACACCCATCAAAAAAATGTTTCAACTACTTGATTCATGTACAGACTAAATCTTTATATTCAGTGAAGTGCTATCAAGTTCTGATTCTTTTACGATCTTTGTTTATGCAACAGTAAAATCAGAATTAGGAAAGAAATGTTGAGAAGGAAAGTTGCTTGGAATTTGGATAACTCTAAGTTTAACATTTATATTAATTTATTGAACTGAGAAGTTGAGTAATTCTGAACTTTATGATTAATGGCTTAAGTAAAGCATGGAGGTGTTGGTCTTCAATTTTCAAAAATTTTTAAATATATATATTCCTCATATTTTTATGCAGACATTTAAGTTTTCATGACAAGTTTAAATAGTTGCAAAATATGTTTGACATATTGTAAATTTTGTTATTTAAAAATGAAATAGCTAGATCACTTTTTAAAATATGTTCAGTATAGTGAC
The DNA here is from genome assembly GCF_001604975.1 of Cebus imitator. Lineage (NCBI taxonomy): Eukaryota > Metazoa > Chordata > Mammalia > Primates > Cebidae > Cebus > Cebus imitator. Next base: position 6,573,777 of record NW_016107350.1, on the reverse strand, counting down.
AATAAAAATTTCATATCTTCTACCAAACATTTAAAATACATGAAAGATATTTAAAAGTGAGGTATTTTCAAAAAATGGAAATCCATGCATGCTTTTTTCATAACATACATTTTCCATGAACTAATATGAGACCCCTAATATTAGGCTTTGGGCAGATTTTTTGCATGAGCTCTAGTGTTATACTTGCAAAACACACATGTTGTAATTAATACCCCTATCCATTTATCCAAAAGAATCCAAATGAATGTTTTGCTATTTAAAAAATCTTCGTAAAAATGTTGCTTTGAAAAATGTTTTAGAAGGCAGATGTGGTTTAAATAAATAATGTGTAAAACAAACAAACAAAAAAAAAGTGAGGTATTTTACTGTCTACTTTTTCTTCTGAACTAATTTTACGCTTTTTACCCAAAATAATTTTCTCCAAATGTGATATATATTTTTGTGCTTGAAATAATATTATCTCTTCTGTGCTTTTCTGCAACTTCTGTATACATACATGTATATAATATAAAAATGGAAATAAATGTCCACATTCCCCTTACCAGCCCAGTTTATCCTCAGAGTACTGATAAACGACTTGTTGCCGAATCAGTTGGGGATTTTTGCTCAGACATTTAAGTTGTGTAACATGCAACTTCATAAAATGTCAAATTTTCACTGAAATATGTTCTTTATTATTGTGAAATGCCAAAGGCCAAAGAAAAACGTCTGTTTGTGCAGGAAGAAGTACTGCCCCCATCTTCTTATGACAGGACTGTGTTTGCTGGAGCTTCTCCATCTCAGTCTACCCTGGATTTACCCATGATCTTAACATTGTTTTCAAACTGTGACATTGTTTCATAAGCACCTTGACTAAATATTTCGGCCTCCTAGGACATATGGAGGCATTTTTCTGTGTCTTTCTAGTTGGAAGATAAAGTTACATAGGCCTTGATCATCCGGTAGACAGACAGCTGCTTTCAGAGAGCAAAATCCCTTCCAAGAGACTTGTGTGGTTTCATACTGAAGCTGGGAATTGCTGTGTCTTAGCTTTAATGCTTATATCTGGGTTTCAATAAGTGAAGCCTCCAAAAGCTTTTCCCTTGTGATGTTCTGCCCTGAAGGCTGTCTTGAGCAGGGGCACTGGAATTGTTGTCCTTATATGTATTTTAAATTCTCGTATGGATTTTGGTGAGTCATCATACCAACAGTTAAACTGTTTTCCAGCCTGCAGAAATAAAGATACAACCACAAAGCATTGTTTTCTTTTATCTGAGCATTCTCATATTCCTACCTACTGTGCTTCATGTCAGCAAGTGATCCTTTACATTATTATAAAGTAACGTAATATAGGAGCATCTTATAAGACTAGAGAGACAGAAACAATCCAAAAACCACCTTTCTGCAAACAGCCATTTGTAATGATTTAAAAGACACAGATAGACCCTATTGATAGTTCAGGTTTGCTATGGTGACATGATATTCCCAGTATTCTATAGGTACCCAAATTTAGTTCAAAACATTGCTTCAGAGTATTCTTGATTTTATTCATTCTACCAATGATCTGCTCAGAAAATCAAATCCGAGTACAGCAACAGAGGAAAAGAAGTTATTAAAATATCAGACAAAGTAGGTTCATCAGGAGTTACAACGTTATTTCATACTCTACTTTACCTTTATTGTGGAAAAGGGTACTTTTTCATCATAGAATAAAGACCTGAGATTGATTACAGAATCACTGTGGACATCTTCAGCACAGCTTGCACATGCCCATCGGGCTGTTTCAGTCTGCTTACCTTTGCCATGTGCCCCCTGAATCACAAAGTGTGAGCAAAAGGGTCTAAAAGCCCCCACAGTTCAGCTCTAATACTCAGTGGAGAATAACATCTATTCTTTCTTCCTCAGTCCAAAGATACCCCCACAAAATGTTGTTTTATTTCCTCATAAACTCAGCTTCAGCTCTTAAAATGGAACTTATTGTACACAGAATCTATCTTTGGGTGAGTATTACATAAATTTCTACACTTTACCAAATATGGGGCGATTCTGTCTCATACCTCCATATTCTGATATTGTTTACATTTCATTTTATTTTACCAACTTCTTTGTAAAGAAATACAACAAATTAGACCAGTGTGTCTTAGAGAGAGACAAGGAAGGGATAGGATCTTGGAAGAACTGATGGAGATGGGAGGGGTCTCTCAGGAATTAAAGTGCTTGAGCAACCTAAAGAAGAGCGATCCAAGGCACAGAATCTCCCAGTCTTTAGATTGCATTCAGCTCATTTCTTTCACATTGAGGAGTCTTGGAAGCCGTGTTCTGGCAGATGTGGCAGGCCTAGCAGTCACTGAACACTGGAGGTAAAGAGAACCTGGCTCAAGCAGCCTGAAGTGGGGATGAGCCACTGCAGAGAGCTGTGACAGTGGTGATGGCACACACAAGCTTAGAACATTTTTCTGGCCTCCCATGGAACTCAATGCTTTGAGCGGGGTTTGAGTAAAGCTGAACTGCTGAAGACACAGAAACAGGTTCCCATCAAGGTCTCGGAGGTCAGCTCAGGAGCAGGACCACTGTGTTATTTCCCAAAGAGGGAAAATAAATTAGCTGAGAAGGTTCAGTGTCCTTATGCGTTCAAACATCTCAATACGTAATATCATATAGCCACAGCTCTGAAGAAAGGCATCCGTAGAAAGTGGTATCTTTCCAGGAGAAATCTTTGGCAGCTTTCATGGCTGATTGTATTACGTGTTAGTGACAATGAAGTTTCTCCTGGAGCTTCATTACCACTCTTAGAGTCTATCTCATAATGTACATTTGGAGACGGCCTAGAAAAATGTGGTGTCTGATTGGTGCTAATAAGATGGTGACGAAATTCCTAACAAGAAAAGACTGTGCTTGACTATTTTCAATAATTTAGTATTCTGGGATAAGCTTAACATCCTCACTGGCTGCCTTTGCCCCCCACGAGTACTTAGCATATGCCCAAATAAAGTTTAAGCAAGCTAGCTCCACTATTCCCAAACACATATTATCTACGGTCTAGTCTTTAAAAGTACAAAGTAAAAAGTTTAAAAGTACAACTCACAAAAGGTTGTACCCAAACTAAAAAAGCTGAAATGATAAATTGATGGATTTGTGTTTTCTATGAAAGAGGGTACAAAGCAGAATGCTAACATACATATATAGGGGAGAAGAGGGCAGGAGTTTTTTTTTTTTTTCATTTTTTTATTTTATTGCATTTTAGGTTTTGGGGTACATGTGAAGAACATGCAAGATTGTTGCATAGGTACACAAGCGGCAGTGTGATTTGCTGCCTTCCTCCCCATCACCTATATCTGGCATCTCTCCCCATGCTATCTCTCCCCAACTCCCCACCCCCCACTGTCCCTCCCCTATTTCCCCCCAACTGACCCCAGTGTGTAGGCTCCCCTCCCTGTGTCCATGTGTTCTCATCGTTCAACACCCGCCTATGAG
>NW_016107350.1:6554431-6568929 GCF_001604975.1 Cebus imitator | reverse complement strand
CCACATTGTCTCCACAATGTGCAGTAACTTGTAAATAGAAGAGTCCATTAAAATTTTAGAAAATAAAGTTCACCGTGTTTTCATAGCAAACAAGCGAATACTGAAAACATCTAGTTGCATACATAAAACCTCCAAGTATACTTGGAGTCTATTGTTTCATAAAATGCAATAAGCACCTTTTAGCTTTCATGAATAAATTTATTTTGTTTACAGAACCCATAGGCATACATAGTAAAGGAAAAAAAACAGATTACTTTACGGTTTTATAGAGTTGAACTGAAACTAGCCACAGAGACATTTCCACTTGACACTAGTGCCTTAGGAGCCTCCAAGTAGATGAGACGTTTACTAAAAGAAGCGCACACAAACACAGCCGCGACCTGATGTCTGCCTGCGTTTCCACTGGCGATCCTATGCTTAGCTGGCTCTGGACCCCCGGGGGGAAAGAAACCAAAACAGAACAAAACTTCTCACATCAGAACTACCAGTTACAGGGAGAAGAGAAAAACAAAACACAACCCAACAGAAAAGAAGTCCCCAGAGTGCAACGTTCCCAGGAGCCTGGGCTCTTAAGCGCCCTCTCCGCGGAGGCGGAGGGCCAGCTGCATGTCTCTGGGCATAATTGTGACGCGCCTGGCATGGATGGCACACAGGTTGGTGTCTTCAAAGAGGCAGATCAGGTAGGCCTCGCTGGCCTCCTGCAGGGTGCCAATGGTCGCGCTCTGGAAGCGCAGGTCCAGGCTGATGGCGTGGGCGACCTCGCGCACCAGGCGCTGGAAGGGCAGCTTGTGCAGGAGCAGCTCCGTGGGCTTCTGGTACTTTCTGATTTCCCACAGCGCCAGGGTGCCAGGCCTGTAGCGGTGAGGCTTCTTGATCCCTCCTGCAGGCGGCAACCTCTTGCCTGGGACTTCGGTGGCCAGGGCTTCCTGTTGTCCTGCCAAGCGGTGGCTTTGCAGGCTCTCTGCTTGGTGCGCGCCATGGTGCAGGGCAGAGGCCTCTCCTCCGTCCTTGCATTGAGCCTGTTCTGCTGCAGGCAGCGCTGATGCCTGAGAGCGGGGGCGGTGGGGCTGTGGACAGGATCCAGAGAGCCTGTGAGTTAATATTAAATCAGAGGACGCTCCCGCACGGTTAGTCCCTTCCAACCCAGCCCCAGGCTTACCAGCTCTCAGGTCTATGGGTCAGAGTTCAGGCTGCTCAGTCTGCCCAGAGGGTCCTGGGTGTCCTTGGTCTACACAGCAGCAGCCAGGAGTCTCCCTCCCAGGCCGTCTCTTTCTGAGTGGAGATCTCTGTGGTCTTAGTAAAGTCCGGCCTCTTTTAAGGGGTTTTGATGATTGCATCAGCCCCAGGCAGATACCTTCCATTGTTCACTCTGCTTCATCAGACTCTCAACTTCATCAGGGCTGTGAAAAGCCAATCAAGTCCCCGGGTTCTGCACACACCCAAGGGAGGGACGAACCTCTGGAGTGTGCATCATGGGAAGGATGGGAGGTGAGAGTTAGCTAAAATTCTGGGTGCCAAAGAAATTCTGAACGTTTACATTTCATGACCATCAAGGAAGTCATTACAATGAAAAAGACGTAGAAGTTTTATACCCATGCATGGATGCACATACCATAGAGCAGAACAGGAAATTCCAGGATAATCTCTACTCACAAAATAAGTTTACATTCCTGTTTCAAAATAGATCTCATTTCATAGAAAATCTTTAGGTTCACACCAAGATTGCGACAAAGGAACAGAGGTTACGGATATACTCTCCTACAACATATGCAAAGGCCCCTTCACCATCAGCTTTCTGCCCTAGATTGGGACCTTGGGGCTACAATCATTTAGCCTACTTTGACACATCACCCTGACTCCAAGACCAGAGCTCTCCTTAGGATTCACTTGGGTGTTGTATATTTCACGGACTTGAGCAAAGGCGTAATTACATGTGTCCACCATTATTGTATACTATGGACTAGTTTCATGTCCGTACAAATGAACTGTGTCCAGTCCCTGCACTTCTCCTTCACCCTCGGTCCCTTGCAGCCACTCAAGTATTGATTTATTTATTCATACTTAAAATGGATGCATCTCATTGTATATGTTTCTTATGTACAAAATGCTGTTTTAAAGTATGTACACGTGGTCTAATGTCTAACTCTAGGTAACTGATATCCATTACCCCGCATATATATTACTGTGATGAGAACACTCCACGTTCATGTTAATAGCATTTTTCAAGAATACAATCTATTGTTAAGTATAGTCACCATGTTGTACAATAATTCTTGAGCTTATTCCCCCTATGTAACTGAAATGTTGTGTATTTTGACCAATGTCTCCTCAAGTTGTAGGGTTTTCTGGGCCTTCTGCTCTGTTCCATCAGCTTTGATTTCTGTTTTTATGGTGGTGTTATTCTAGTTTTGTTCCTACAGCTTGATAGTACACTTTAAAGTGAGGAAAGCATGAATTTTTAAAATTTTCTCTATGGTTTGCCCTGTGACAGCACCACTCAGTCACACGTCAAAGAGATTTGATTCTTCACTATTTCAGGTTTGTACTGATTGTTAAGACAGAGTAATGACATGGAATCTTTTTTGTTCTGAAAACTGGAACTCCAGTTACTGTTGCTATACATTTGTTACAGTTTATGTTACATTCAGGATATTTGATGAATTACCTATTCGTATAATGACAAATAGGGTTCAATTGCACAAAATATTTAATGGTCAAATCCTACAGTGAGAGAAAATTTTATTTTTAATCTCTGTATTTCCTATATAATAATTTGAAAAATATAGTAAAAGTAGAATATGATCTAGTATAAAACTATATTATTATTATGTGCATTTCTGTTTTAGAGAAGGACAAAACAGTGATCAACATGTTATTTTAGGCATAAACATAGGTTACATTGGGACCAGTGTTTTGGAGGTGAAGTCATGGAAATGAATGCAGAGATTAGACAAGGTTTCTGGGGTCCATGCTTCTCTGTCTAGTTTTCCATGTGGCGCCTAGAGTGTGCTACCATTCTAACATTATAAAGATCACTCCCTGACATGAAACAATTTTGGCAGGAATGTGAAAAAATTGATTTTAGAAGAAAACCTGGTTTTTAATTTATTTTTGTTTTTGCAAGCTTGAAGACAGTTGATTGCTTCCCCCGGGAAAGTTATGAAAAGTATAAATGTTTACAAGGACAACTATTCTAATGCTCCTAGAAAGCCAGGGTCTTCAGGAAAAAGTATTGTAAGGGGAGACTGTGTTTGATCTCCTAAAAATCATACCGGAGCAAAAACATCCTGAGTCACAGAAACTTCAGAATTCAGTGTGATTTCATCACGGTCTCTTAAAAAAGTTTATTTTTTCTTTGTAAAAACAGATCCCCATTCACAGGATGCTCAAGGCTCACACACCTATCTTGTTCCAGCCAGAAAGCCCAGAACAACGCCTGCACATGCATGGACCTCAGAGCTCCAAGTATGATGATGATGATTGTTACTATTTTTGAGACAGGGCCTCACCCTGTTGGCCAGGTGTGAGGGCGGTGGTGCCATCTCTGCTCACTGCAACCTTCACCTCTGGAGTGAAGGTTGATTCTGCTACATCAGTCTTTAGAGTGAGGAGGTGATACAGCAGGCACTAGCGACCACGCCCAGATAATTTTTGTTTTTTAAATTAAAGACAGGAGGCCTGGAAGTCCTGAGTTCATGTGATCCACCAACCTCGGCCTCCCAAATTGCTGAGATAACAGGAATGAGCCACTGCGCATGGTCTGAGATACAAATATGATTGAAAGGGATGCTCAAACAGGCTGCTGCCTTCATCTGGGTATAACCAATGAAAGATGTAAGAAAGATGTTAAATCATGGGTAAGTCCAGGGTGGACTGAGATACTGAAGCTCCAGCATAGAGAGGGTCCTGTCATAGAAAGACTGGAACCAGTGCTTTCTCCTCTAAGATCAGGGCTTTCTATCTGGGCTGGGACCTGGAGGAAGATAAGCTTATTTTATTTTATTTTTTAAACTCAGTGCTGGGGAAGTGGGCCCTGGGCTGTCCCCTGTGAAAAGCCTCCTTCCAATGCTTGGGCTGCAGCAGGGGCGTGTCTCCCCCATCTCTCACACATCCAGGGCCTCTCCTACCAGCTCCCAGAACAAGACCTGGGTCATCCCAGCCATGGCTATGGCCATGTTGCAGGACACTGAACTGCTGGTGATGGATGGCATTGGGCTCCTAAAGGCTGCCTCTCTCCCTTTCCACCCACAAACACACCCACACTGATTTTTCTGCCTCCTGTAATGTCAAGCGACTTGTGGATAAAGAGTACTTTCACATTTTAGAAAGTGGAGATCAACGTATTCACAGCAAACTAGCAGGAACAGCCCGGGAGACAGGGGGCACTGCAAACGCGGAGCTGCACATCAAAAAATCCAAAGTGTGGATTCATCTACTGTTTGATCAAATGCAGGAGACATTATCTATTTGGCACCTATCGGTTTATTTGGTTTTCTATAATATTAGGGAACCCATTTTTTCCCACAGCTGTTCTTGATTTGAAATGCTGAAACCTGTTCACTGAGACTTTTCCACTGATGCATTAGACCCTCAATGTAGATAGAAAGTTTACAAACAAAACAAAATAGAAACACAGTTACTGCCTGTGATCTCTGCTTCTGGTTTTACTCCCTATCATAGGTTTAGCTACTTTTTGATCCCGTGCTGGAAATGATACCAACACTGAACAAAACTTCTATTGTCATATCTATATCATTAACAGAGAGAAGAGGAAAAACACAACAGAACACAAGGAACCCAGCTACAATGCAAGTTTTCCCAGGAGCACAGACTCTTAAGCGCCCTCTCCGTGGAAGTGGCGGGCCAGCTGCATGTCTGTGGGCATAATGGGGACGCTGCTGGCATGGATGGCACCCAGGTTGGTGTCTTCAACGAGGCGCACCAGGTAGGCCTTGCTGGTCCCCTGAGAGCGCCAGTGGCCGCTCTCTGGAAGCGCAGGTCCAGGCTGATGGCCTGGGGATCTCGCGCAGCAGGTGCTGGAAGGGCAGCTTGCGCAGGAGCAGCTGCGTGGACTTCTGGTACTTTCTGATTTCCTGCAGGGCCTGAGTGCCAGGCCTGTAGCGGTGGGGCTTCTTGATCCCTCCTCTAGGGGGCGCGTCTTGTCGGCAGCCTTCATAGCCAGTGTCTTCCTGGGGGTCTACCAGGCGGTGGCTCTGAGGGCAGTCTGCTTGTTGTGCCCCATGGTGCTGGTGCTGGGTGTGGCCACTCTCCTCTCCTTGAGCTGAGCCTGGCCCCCTGCAGGAGGCACTGGCATCAGAGAGTGAGGGCGGTAGGGCCGTGGACAGGATTCAGGGAGCCTGTGTGTGAGATCCATGCAGAAGATGCTCCCGCACAGTCAGCCCCTTCCAGCCCAGCCCCAGACTTACCAGCAGAGGAAGACGGAAAACCGAAATGGTCACTTCTCTATCAGGGATGCTCCCGGGGTATTTTTCTCTCCCAGAGTGACATTCATGGAAATCGGCAGGTAGCCTTCGGGGGAGGCTCGGGCTATTTGATGAAATGGTTATATGTGCCTGTCACTGAGACCACCCCCCCACCCTGGTTCCTTTTTTACCTTGATGCGGGGCTGAGCCTTCCTTCCATTTGCCAAGAAGCCCAGTGAAGGCCTTGGGTTCACTGTGTTGCTGAACCAAGATCTCAGCGGCTACCTTCATGCTACTGGCTTCACGAGAAAAAGCAAAGCAGAGCAATACAAAACAAACAACACACAAACCAAAGGCCCCATTTCAGCACACTGTTAACAGGCTTCTCTGATACTTGCTGTAGAAATTTGATGCCAGTGCATGCAATGTATGTACCATATACTGAACAGGAATTTCCAGGATAAATCAATACTCACAAAATAAGTTCACACTCCTTTTTTAAAAATAGAGCTCATTTTCTAAAAATTCTTTAGGTTCATGCCAAAATTGGGCAGAAGGAACAGAGGCCCCCAATATCCTCTCCCCCCACAGATGCATAGCCCCCTTCACTATCAGCTTTCTGCCCCAGAGTGGGACGTTGGCTACAACCATTCAACCTACATTGACACGTCACTCCGACTCCAAGACCATCGCTCTCAGGATTCACCTTGGTGTTGTACATTCCATGACTCTAGCAAAGGAATAATGACATGTATCCGCCGTTATTGTATACTGTGGACTAGTTTCACTTCACTACAACTGTAGTATGTCCAGCCTCTGCTCTTCTTCACCCTCCGTCCTTTGCAACCACTCAGCAATTGATATTTATTCATGTTTAAAATGGACACATCTCATTGTATATATTTCTTATGAACAAAATGCTGTTTTAAAGCATGTACACATGGTCTAATGTCTAAATCTAGGTAATTGACATCCATTACCTCACATATGCATTACTGTGGTGAGAACACTGCACATCCATGTTAATAGCATTTTTCAAGAATACGATCTATCAACTATAGTCACCATGTTGTACAGTGATTCTTGAGCTTATTCCCCCTATGCATCTGAAATGTTGTGTATTTTGACCAGCGTCTCCTCAAGTTCCCCACCCCCAGCCACCACAGCCCCAGACAACCACCTTTCTTCTCTTTTACGTCTGTCAGATTAACTTTGTGGGATTCCACATACCACTGAGATTATGTGCTATTTGTGATTCTACCTATCCCTGACTTATTTCAATTAGCATGATGTTCTCCCAGGCCTACCCATGTGTCACAAATGACAAGATTTCCTTCTTTAAGGCTCCATAGTATTCTCTTTTGACCATAGCTATTCTAATGAGTGTGAGGTGACATCTTTTAGTTTTTATTTGCATTTGTCTGAAGATTAGGGATGTTGAGCATATATATATGTATATGTATATGTTGAACAAATATATAAAATATATATAAATTAAAATTTATATGTACATTTTTATTTATGTATAAAATATATAAATATATATATAACACTGTATATAAGTAAATGTATATTTTACAAAAATACATAATACATAAATACTTGTATAAATATATCTAGAGATATATAATATATATGTTGAGAATATATAAATTTATATGTAACTATATAAACATAAATATACGTAAAAGATATATAAAATATGTATTTATATAAATAAATATATAAATAAAAATAAATAAATATATATATAAAACTAGTAAAAGCAAGTATATATGGATATATACCTGCAGGCGACTTTCATGTCTTCTCTTCAGAAAAGTCTATTATTCAGTTCCTTCGCCCACTTTTTAAGTTGTATTGTTTCTTGGTTTCGAATACTTTGAGTTCCTAGTATATTTTGGACAGTAAGTAATTAATTCCTTGTTGGATGTAGGGTTTGCCTGTATTTTCTCTCATTATGATTTTGGCTCTTGGCGGTGTTGGTTGTTGTCAGTATAATTACAAATAAGGTTCAATTACACAAAATATTTAATGGTCAAATCCTATACACTGAGAGGGATTTTTTTTTAAACATTTGTATTCTTATAGAATAATTTGGAAAATAAAGTAACAATTGAATGCTATCTAGTATGAAAATATATTGTTATCATATCTGTTTCTGCATTAGAGAAGCACAAAACAGACATAAATGTGTTATTTCAGCCATAAACCGAGTTTACACTGCGGCTAATTCCTCGGAGGTGAAGGCATGGGAAAGGAGTGCAGGGTTAGACAGGGTATCTGGGGTCTGTGTGTCTCTTAGTTTTCTATGCAGCTCCTAGAGTGTGTTACCATTTTAACATCATCAAACGTCACTCCCTGACATGAAACAGTCTTAGTAGGAAAGTAAAAAGAGTCATTTTAGAGAAGAAGGTTGTTAATTTCATTTTTATTTTTACAAGCTGGAAGAGTTGCTTGATTCCCCAGGAAAGGTTATGGAAAAGAATTAACTTTACAAGGGCAACTATTCCAGTACTCTTAGAGAGCTCACGGCCTTCAGGATAGAGTATTACAAGGGAAGACTTTGTTGTCGCTCTTTGAAATCCCGTGTGAGCAAAAAGCCTAAGTTATAGCAACTTCAGGATTCAGTGTGAATCCACCATAGTCTCTTAAAAGGGTTTATTTTTTCTTTCTGAAAACAGCTCCCTATGCACAGGATGCCCAAGGCCCTTGAAGTTGGAAGGAGAAGCAGCTTTCTTCTTCCACCTAGGAAGCCCTAGAACAACACCTGCTCACGCATGGACCTCAGACACTCAAGATGATAATTGATATTTTCTTGAGCCAGGGTCTCACTGTGCCAGCCAGGTAGGGGGACTGTGGCTTCCTCTTGGCTCACTGTCATCTCCACTTCCAACGCTCAAGAGACCCTCCTTTCTCAGCCTCTGGAGTAGCTGAAACAGTAGGCACTGTTTAGCTATTTTTTTTTTTTTTACTTTAATTGTAGAGAGGAGGTTTCACCATGTTACCCAGGCTGGTCTGGAACTCCTGAGCTCAAGCGATCTGCCCATGCTGGTCTCCCAAAACGATCTGATCATAGGAATAAGCCATTGTACCGGGTCTGAGATACAAATATGATTGGATAAGATTATTAAACCAGCTGCTGCTTTCTTCTGGGTTTGACCAGTGTAAGATGTAAGAAAGACATTAAGTCACGAGTAGGTCTAGAATGGGCTGAGATGCTGAAGCTCCAGACTACAGAGGGTCTTGTCATAGAAAGACTGGAACCAGTCCTTTCTCCTCTAAGAGGAGGCCTTTCTAGACTGGGGCCCAGAGAAAGACTGTTTTTCTAATAGGTGTTTGGGAAATGGCCACTGGGCTGTCCCCTAAGAAAGGCCTCCCTCCAAAGGTTGGGCTGCAGTGGGGTGGGTCTCCCTGCATCTCACACATCCACAGCCTCTCCTACCACCTCCCCAACCAGACCTGTGTCATTCCAGTCATGGACACAGCTGTGACCACATTCTAGGACACCCAGCTGCCGGTGACCATCTACATGGGACTTCTAACGGGTGCCTCTCTCCCTTTCCTACCCACAAACACACACACTGTTTTTTGCCTCCCATCATGTGACATGACTTGTCTATGGAGACTCTATCCACATTTAGAAAGTAGGGTGTAATGTATGTTCATAGAAACTAGCAGGAACAGCGCAGGAGATAGGCAGTATGAGAACACGAACTGCATATAGGAAAAGTCCAAGTGTGGATCCCAGCTGCTGTTTGATCAAATGCAGGAGACGTTATCCGCTTGCCACCAATAAGAAATTTATTTGTTTTCAATCATATTAATGAACAAATTTTTCTCAACTGTTCTTGATTTGAACTGTTAAAAGGCGTTCAGTGAGAAATTCCCAGTTGACGTGAATGCATTAGACCCTCAATGTAGATTGATAGGAACAAAAGAAAACAGAAACACAGTCACGCCTGTGACTTCTGCCTCTGTTGTTACTCCCGATGATATACAGGGCTACTTTAGGACGCGGTGAGGGAATCAGAAACCAGACTGTAGAGAAGTGCTAATAGCAGATCTACAATAAACGCAAGGGAGAGCAAAAACACAATCAAACAGACGCGAAGCCTCGCATGGCGCTGCGTTTCCCAGGAGAATGGGAACTTCCGCACCCTCTCCGCGGAGGTGGCGGGCCAGCTGCGTGTCTCTGGGCATAATTGTGACACGCCTGGCATGGATGGCACACGGCTTGGTGTGTTTAAAGAGGCACACACGGTGGGCCTCCCTGCTCCCCTGAATTCGCGGATGGCCACTCTCTGGAAGCGCGGGTTGGGCCTGACGATCTGGGCGATCTCACGCACCAGGTGCTGGAAGGGCAGCTTGCGCAGGAGCAGCTGCATGGACTTCTGAGACTTTCCGATTTTGCGCAGCGCCACGGTGCCAGGCCTGTGGCGGCGAGGCTTCCTGATCCCTGCTGTTGTCAGTACCCTCTTACCGACGACGTTGGAGGCCAGGGTCTTCTTGGGAGCCCGCCAGGCAGTGGCTTTGCGGGAGGTCTGCTTGGTGCCAGCCATGGTGTGGGGCTGTGGCCTGTCCCTTGTCCTTGGGCTGAGCCTGGTGAACTGGAGGCAGCGCTGGTACCAGACGGCAGTGGGGGTCGGGCTGTGGGCAGGATTCATTGAGCCTGTGTTTTGGGATCTATGCAGAGAACGCTCCCACACACTTACTCCCTTCCCACACAGCCCCAGACTCACCACCTCACTGATCAGAGGGTCCCAGGTTCCTGTATTCGGTCTCCTTGAGTGGTCTTGAGATTCCTAGGTCTACACACAGCAGTGGAGAATCTTTCTCCTAGGCCGTCTTGCTCTGGCTGGAGATCTCTGTGCTCTCAGCCAAATTCAGTCTTTTATACGAGGCCTGGGTGATCGGATTAGACCCACCCAACTACCTTCCACTGCATTCTGTGCTTCAGCAGATGCAGAACCTAATCAGGGCTGTGAACGCCCATGAGGTCCCTGGGTTCTTCCTACCCAAGAGAGGGACAGATCTCTGGATTGTGCCTTGTGGGAGGGATGGTAAATAAGAGGTGTCCCTTAACGTTTTGGGTGCCAAATGGACTCTGAATGTTTACATTTTATTTACATCACGGAAATAGTTACTTGAAGTTGCACATTCGACAACTTAATATGTCTGCGGAAAAACACCAGCCCTTGAGATCATGAGGTCTTCATCAGATCCCATGAGGCTGAAGTGAACTGGGAAGGGGAATATGGAAACCTGAAATGGCCACTCCTCTATGAGGGATTCTCCTGGGGCATTTTTCTCTCCCAAAGTGATGCTCCGGGAAATCTGCTGGTAACCTCCCGGGTTTCTCAGAAGACAAAACTCTTCTGAGAAAACGGTGACATGTGACTGTCACTGATCCTCCCCTTGGCTCTTTTCCCACCTGGAATGTGGATCTGATGCCTGAACTGAGCTATCATTTTGCTGCTCAGGATGGAAACACCATGAGGTCCTGAGAAGTCAGCCCCGACCTCACTGAGTTGCTGAACCAAGGTCACAGCTTAGCGAAGAAAATATTGAAAACATTGTGTTATTTGAATAGCTTTGGCACTATCAAGTGATTTGGGGTACCATGGATGAATTGTACAGTGAAGTCTATTTCACTTTAATCCTAATGAACTTTTGTGATACCTGTAATAGAAATTATTGTTCAAATCAATGCAGACTTCATGCACAAAATAAATTTCATGATATCATTACTTACAAAATACACTCCTGCCAACCTTCCTTTTTTTTTTTTTTGAGACAGAATTTCACTTTGTTGCCCAGGCTGAAGTTCATGGTCTTGGCTCAAGGCAACCTCTGCCTCCCAGATTCAAGCAATTCTTGTGCCTCAGCCTCCCAAGTAGCTGCGATTTCTAGTGCCTGCCACGCCTGGCTGAATTTTTTTTTTTTGTATTTTAGTAGAGATGGGGTTTCACCATTTTGTCCAGGCTGGTCTTGAACTCCTGAGCTCAGGCAATCTGCCCATCTCAGCCTCGCAAAGTGCTAGGATTAAAGGCGTGAGCCACCACGCCTGGCTCATTTTTAAAATTAGAGCTTAGTATTATTATTTTCTAGTTGTCTAGTTTTTTTAAAAGTTATGTTTCATTAGTTCTTAAAAACCGCTTGTGTTTTCTATTCCATACATGAATTATACAGTGTTGAAGTGAAGAATTTCAGTGCACTCATCACCTGACTATCCTACAAGGCACCCAATCGCAGTTTTTCATCCCCCACCACCCCCTCCCCTGCCACTTCTGAGTCTCTGCTGTCCATTTCACCACTCTGTGTGCCTTTCCTACCCATAGCTTAGCTGCCACTTCTAAGGAGAATGTGCACGATTTGGCTGTAGATTTGTGAATTTCTTCACTGAGAAGAATGGCCGGCAGTTTAATACAAGCTACCGTAAAACACATGATTTCATTGTCGTTCACGGCTGAGCAGCGGTCCCCGGCATATGTGCACCCTATTTATCTCTATTCACTCATCAGTGGATGGGCACTTAGATTCATTTTATATCTTTGTAATCATGAACTGTGCTCGGGTATGTGCACAGGTCTTTTGGTATAGTGACTTCTTTTTCTTGTGTGTGTATACCTGGTATTTGGATGACTGGATCGAATGGGAGAGGTACTTTGAGTTCTTTGAGCTATCTCCATGCTGTTCCCCACAGAGATGACACTCATTTGCATTCCCCCAGCAGTGCCTAAGCATTCCCTCTCACCACCTCCACCCAGCATCTATTGTTTTTGACTATTGAATAGCGGTCATTCTGGTGTGGTAAGGTGACATTGCATGGTGGTTTTACTTTGCATTTCTCTGATGATTAGTGACGTGGGGCATCTTTTCCCTTCTTATTTTTGGCCATTTTTGTATCTTCTTTTGAGAAATTTCTAGGCACATCACTCGCCCACATTTTGGTGGGATTCTATGTGTTTTTTCTTGTTTGAATTGTTTGTAGATTGTGGATCTATTAGTCTTTTGTCAGATACATAGTTTGCAAATAGTTTGTTCCATGCTGTAGGTTGTTTGTTTAATGAGAGGATTATTTCTTTTGCTACGCAGAAGCGTCTTCTACTCAATCAGAAATTCTGTGATAAAATGAAAAAATTACGGTATCTGAATATCGACGGCACTCTCAATTATGTGTCCACATTCAGTATTTGTTTAATAATTAAAGCAGCAACACCATGACAAAGCAAGTAAGAATTAAAAGCCTGGAACTATACTGGAGAGACTTGGGACCTCTGAGATGTTGACTGGTTTTCTGAAAGACCAAAACAGTTAAGAAATTCCCAGCCGTGGCTAATGCAAAAAAAAAAAAAAATCAGAATAATGCTTGAAAATATCAGATTTTTAAATGCCTAGGGTGGGAGAGTTTAAACTTCATAAATACTGCATTTCCTTCAGGACACATAGCATGTAGAAAAATGTTCAATAAATATATGTTGAAAATAGTTTTTGAGCCTGTTGTCTACAAAGAGGAGGTTGAGGATCAAGAAAACAGCTATCTAATTAGCATGTTTCTTCTTTTTAAGTTAAAAATCAGAGCCACATCATGGTTTTGGGGTGTGACAATTTTACCACTTTCCTCTGCCAGTATCTTTATGGGTGCGTCCAGAAAGGCTCTGCTTGTTATGAATGTTTTTATATACATTCTACAAATTAATAGTGGTGGTTCTGACATAATTAAAAAAAATTTTAATTGGGCATAGGTGGAAATGGAAGAAGTGTTTAAAAAAATTGGAGGGGATTTCAGAGCAAGAATTGCAGTAATGGGATAAAGAATGATCCCCATTTTCATGGGAAAAACTTTAAATGCTTTCTTCTTTTTAAAAGGAACTATAAAATGTTCCTAACATTGACGCTTAGAAAGGAGCTAAATTAGCTGGGTGCGGTGGCTCACGCCTGTAATCCTAGCACTTTGGGAGACCGAGGCGGGTGGATCACGAGATCAAGAGATGGAGACCATCCTGGTCAACATGGTGAAACCCCGTCTCTACTAAAAATCCAAAAAATTAGCTGGGCATGGTGGCGCGTGCCTGTAATCCCAGCTACTCAGGAGGCTGAGGCAGGAGAATTGCCTGAACCCAGGAGGCGGAGGTTGCGGTGAGCCGAGAACGCGCCATTGCACTCCAGCCCAGCGCCTGGCGACAGAGCAAGACTCCGTCTCAAGAAAAAAAAATAAAAAAAGCCAGATATTTTAGTGTCTGCTTTATCTTCTGAAGTACTTTTTATGCCATTTCTCAGCATAAATTTTCCTAAATGTGATCTATATCTTTGTGCATGACATAATTTCACGTCTCTTTGCTGCTTCTCTGTAACCCATCTATACATATCTATGTATATATTAATTGAAATCTGGGCATTGTGGCTCACACCTGTAATCCCTTCCATTTGGGAAGCCAAGGTGAGCAGGTCACTTGAAGTCAGTGGTTCAAACCAGCTTGCCAAAATGGTAAAACTTCATCTCTATTTTTAAAAATACAAAAATTAGTCCAGTGTGGTGGAGTGTGCATTTAGTCCCAGCTGCTCTGTAGGCTGAGGCAGGAGAGGCGCTTGAGTTCAGGAGGTGGAGGTTGCAGTGAGCCAAGATCCGGCCACTGCACTCCAGCCTGGGGGACACAGCGAGGCTCATTCTCAAAAAAAAAAAAAAGGAACAAACTTTCCATATCCCCCTCACCCAGCCCAGTTTATGTTCAGAGCACCTGATAAACCACTTGCTTCCTTGTGTGCTGGAGATTGTTTTTCAGGCATCTGTTTTCTATGTGCGACTTCATAAAATGTCTCATTTTTACTGTTAAATTTTTCTTTATATTTGTGAAATGTGAACTTTGCGATTCCGTGAGGAAGGCAGAATTCTGAAAAGCCCCCTGCATTTCCCGCCCCTCAGAGACACGCCCTGCATCTGCCCCTCCCTTGTGTGTGGGCGGAACCGGGAACAGAGGAGCCGCCCAAATCCCTGATTAGGTTAGGGCTACCCTGAACCAATAGCTGTGAAGTGCTGGGTCTAATTCAATCATCTGAGCTCTTTATATGGGA
>NW_016107350.1:6545617-6553386 GCF_001604975.1 Cebus imitator | reverse complement strand
CGAAACTCCGTCTCAAAAAAAAAAATAAAATAAAAAAAAAAAAAAAAAAAAAAAAAGGAGCTAAATTAAAGGATACAAAGTGTCTGTAATTTTTCTCTGTAGCATTATAAAATATGACCTGTATCCATCCCACAGGTTTCTATGGAAGTCTATCTAATCCATTCAGAGGAGAGTGAATGGCTGAAGGTTTATGTTTTTGAAGAGTTTCTAGGACGCTCTTCTTATTTTTTTCAATTTGCATCTTATCAGTAAGAGCTTTCTTTAAAAAAACGAGATAGGTTCTTGCTCTATCACCCAGGCTGGAGTGCAGTAGCAAGATCTCTGCTCACTGCAACCTCTGCCTCCTGGGCTTAACGGATCCTCCCACCTCAGCCTCCCAAGTAGCTGACACCACTGGCATACCTAGCTAATTTTTGTATTTTTTGTAGAGAAGGGATTTCACTATGTTGTCCAGGCTGATCTCTAACTGCTGAGCTTAAGTGATCTGCCTGCCTCAACCTCCCAAAGTGTTGAGATTACAGGTGTGAGCCACCATGCCCAGGCAGTAAAACATTTTGAATAGACCAATATATATCTTGTTATTTATAAGCTTTATTTTTGTGCTATAGTTATTTTTCATATATACTTTAGTTAATTAAATCATTTGTCCTTAGATTAAAAATAAACTAAATCAACATTAAAGTGTTTTCCTCTATGCCTCCATTATCTTGCATATTTTGGGGAGTATAGCGCCTTCTTCCTCTCTGTTCATTTAAGAAATCATTAATTTAGGCTTCACTCTGGAACTTTTATCTGTCTAGGTAAAGACCCACCAGATTTTAAGAGAAAAATGAGGAGAATATAAAGCTTAGATAAATTCAGTGTCTTTTTAGAGTACAGTGAGAAATAAGTGCATCTGGTAATTAATGTTTAAGAGAAGTAATTTTTGAGTTTATGTTTTACTTGACTTTTTGACTTTATGTATCTGTGTTTGTTTTATTTCAGGGGCTAATTTTCAAGTTTGGGACGGTTCTCCTCTTTGAGTTGCCATTTGTTTCTGCTTATAACCTACCGAT
Source organism: Cebus imitator (assembly GCF_001604975.1). Taxonomy (NCBI): domain Eukaryota; kingdom Metazoa; phylum Chordata; class Mammalia; order Primates; family Cebidae; genus Cebus; species Cebus imitator. The sequence continues at coordinate 6,552,331 of NW_016107350.1, read as the reverse complement.
CATGCCTTTAGTACTAGTAAATTTTGAAAAGGGAAGGCCCTTACAAGGGACTTACAAAGGTTCTGATGTGAATATGTGTTGCTGTAAAGGGGAAGTGAAGGTGTTGGATTAGGCATGACTTTCACAGGTGTTCTTGTACCACAGTGATGCCCCCTCAGGTGAGTTAAGAAAATTCGTTAGTTGGTATCAAAGCAGGATAAATTCTGGGAACTTTGAATATTTCAATTAACTATCATAGATTCCATCTAAGCTCTATTTTTTGAAGACTATCCTAATGTTATTCTCCTGGTTAATTCTATTTCAGAAACTCCATCAATTCAAATGATTAGATTAGCTTGTATGTTATGGCAAGGGAAATATTCAGCAATGTTAATATTAAATGAACTTGTGCTAAATATCATTGTCCCATGAGTTCTGGGTCTTGCTATTGTGTCCTGCATTCACTCAAATACTAGGAGGCAAGTCAAAGAAGCTCATGTCAAATGTTGATCAATTTCCACTTTGAACTATTAAAATCTAGTTTCTTCGATATATAATATTATGTCAATTGAAGGCCAGTATAATCAAATAACAAAAACACCTAATAAAACAAGGCTTCAACCATTTGATTCAAGTACAGACCAGTAACTTTATATGCAGAGAAGGGGTGCCAACTGTTTAGGTTCTTTTAGGACCTTTAATTTTGCATCAGCACAATCAGAATTAGGGAAGAAGTGTTGAGAAGGCACATTGCCTTTGAAATAATTCAAAGTTTAACAGTTGCATTAATTTATTAAACTGAGAAGCTGAGTAATTCTAAGTTTCATAACTAATGGCCTAAATAAAGCGTAGAAGGCATTGGTCTTCAATCTTTAAAAATCGTCTCTACATCACTCACATATTTTTATGAAGACATGTAATTTTTTGTTACAAGTTTAAATAGTTTAAGATGTTTGTCGTGTTGTAAATTTTGTGACTGAAACATAAACCAGTTCATTGTTTTCAATATCTTTAGTGTAGGATGGATGCAGTGGCTCGTGCCTGTAATCCCAGCATTTTGGGAGGCTGAGGCAGGTGGATCTTTTGAGGTCAGGAGTTTGAGACCAGCCTGACCAACACAGTAAAATCCTATCTCTACTAAAAATATAAAATAGTTGGGTGTGGTGGTGGGTGCCTGTAATTCCAGCTATTCAGGAGGTTGAGGCAGGAGAGTCACTTGAAGCCAGGAGGTGGAGGTTGCAGTGAGCTGAGATTGTGCCACGGCACTCCAGCCTGGGTGACAGAGCAAGACTCTGTCTCAAACAAACAAACAAAAAAGTGTGATACCAATTATAAAGTAATTTTGTTTCTTTGCCTTCCTCCCTTCCTCCTTCCCTCCCTCCCTCCCTCCTTCCCTCCGTCCCTCCCTCCCTCCCTCCCTCCCTCCCTCCCTCCCTCCCTCCCTCCCTCCCTCCCTCCCTCCCTCTCTCTCTCTTTCTTTCTTTCCTCTTTTTTAAACAGAGGTTTGTTTTTGTTGCCCAGGCTGGAGTGTAGTGTCAAGATAACAGCTCACCTCAACCTCCGCCTCCTGGCTTCCAGTGATTTTCCTGCCTCAGTCTCCAGGGAGCTGGGATAACAGGAGCTTGCTACCATCCAGCTAATTTTTTGTATTAGCTGGTGGTGGCAAGTAGAGACGGGGTTTCACCATGTTAGCCAGGCTGGTCTCAAACTCCTGACATCATGATCCACCGACCTCAACGTCCCAAAGTGCTGAGGTTACAGGCCTAAGCACCACACCTAGCCAGTAACTTTATATCTTCTACCAAATATTTTTAAATATACAAACGTTCTTTAAAAGTCAGATATGACTGGGCATGGTGGCTCATGCCTGGAATCCCAGCACTTTGGGAGGCCGAGGCAGGCAGATCACGAGGTCAAGAGATCAAGACCATCCTGGCCAACATAGTGGAACCCCGTCTCTACTAAAATACAAAAATTAGCTGGGCATGGTGGTGCGTGTATATATATACACATATATATTTATATATGTATATATATATGCATTTATATACATGCACAAATCTATGTACACATACACACACACACATATGTGTGTGTGTGTGTGTATGTGTACATAGATTTGTGCATGTATATAAATGCATATATATACATATATAAATATATATATATATACCTACTATACATATACACTATGCACACACGCCACAGAATACCACTCAGCCAAAAATAGGAATGAAATAATGGCATTCACAGCAACCTGGATGGAGTTGGAGACCATTATTCTAAGTGAAGTAACTTAGGAATGGAAAACCAAATATCCTACGTTCTTACTTACAAGTGGGAGCTAAGCTGTGAGGAAGAAAAAACATAAGAATGTCACATTGGAATTTGTGGACTCCAGGGGAAAGATGGAAGGGGGTGGGGGATAAAAGACTACACATTGGGTACAGTCTACACTGCTCAGGTGATGGATACACCAAAATTTCAGAAATGACCATTAACTAACTTATCTATATAACCGAACACCATCTGCTCCCCAAAATGTATTGATATAATAATAAAACAAACAAAAAAAAAAACAAAGGAAAAGAAAATGGGTACATATACGTCATGCGCTGCAATTCAGCCATTAACAATGAAATTATGTCTATGTCAGTAACTTGGATGGAACCGGAGGCCATTATTCTTTCTAAAGTCACCCAGGAATCTACAAGCAAATAGTACAGGATCTCACCTAGAAGTGCGAGCTAAGCTGTGGGTCCACAAAGGCATGCAGTGTAGTATACTGAACATTAGAGACTCAGGAGTGGGGAGGGTGAGAGAGGGTGACAGAGGAGAAGCTGCCTGTTGAGTGCAATGTAAACTAATTGGGTGATGAGCGCACTAAAATTGCAGACTTCAACACTCCACGGTTAATCTATGAAGCCAAAATAACCTGCACTCCTAAAGCTTTTGAAACACAGTTTTTAAAAGTACTGATATCATGGAATCTATTGTTCTGTGTGCCATACCTGCATGGAATTGGGCATTAATTTCAACGACAGCTATCACAAAAGTCTGTTAACAGTATATTTGAATAGAATTCACAGCTATACAATTTATCTATGGACCCTAAAACCATAGTTACCCCTAAAAATATTAAAATAACAAAATATTTCCAATGTTTTCCTAGCTCATCTGTGACCTCAGGTCAGCAGCTAAGTGAGGTCAAAGCTAGCTTCTCAGGAGCTCATGGCATTCCCGTCATGGCCAATGGCAGGATAGCTCAGCTCAGGGATCCAGTCCACCTTCAAAAGGGAAAGGGAGCTTCAAGCAGCTGAGTGGGAACATCTGTGACAGTCACATGTGATTCTTTTCTCAGGAAAGCTTTGGCTTATCCAGCGCCAAATCTGCTGGAGGCTACCAGATGATTTTCATGAGTGTCACTTTTGGGGAGAAAATACCACAGGAGAATCCCTGACAGAGAAGTGACCATTTCAAATTTCCATATACCCCCCCACCCTCCACCCCCCACCAGTACACTTCATTCTCTAAGAAACTGTTAAAACCTCATATTCTCATGCCTTGGTGTCTTGGAGCAGACATGTAATTTGGCTGACTGCCGGCTTTATTAAAATTGGTTTTTCACTGTCAATGTTTCCATGATGATCGACAAATGTAAGCTTTCAGATTCTCTTTTGCACCCAGAACTTTAGGTGACCCACCCACCTACCATCTCTCCTACAAGGCGCGCTCCAGACTTGATTGTTTTCACAGCCCTGATGGGGTAGAGGGTCTGGTGAAGCTTAGCTGGGTGGGGTGGGTCCAATGCAATCATCTGAGCCAATTACAGGAGGCTGGACTTGGGAGGGTCTAATGCAATCATCTGAGCCCCTTATAAGAGGCTGGACTTAGCTGAGCCCGCAGAGATCTCTAGCCAGTGCGAGACTGCCTAGGAGGGAGATTCCCCACCGCTGGTGTGCAGACCTAGGAGGCCGAGGACCCCCGGGAGACTGAGCAGCATAGCCTCTGACCTGCAGACCAACCAGCTGGTAAGTCTGGGTCTGGGTTTCAGGGGCTAAGTGTGTGGGAGCGCCTTGCCCATGGATCTCAACTCATAGGCTTTCTGAATTCTGTCCACAGCCCCACCGTCACTGCTGTCTGAAACCACCACTGCCTCCAGTTCACCAGGCTCAGCCCAAGGACCGGAGAAAGGCTGAGGCCCCACACCATGGCGCGCACCAAGCAGACCGCCCGCAAAGCCACCACTGTGCAGGCCCCCAGGAAGCCCGTGGCCATCAAAGCCCCAGGCAAGAGGTTGCCGCCTGCAGGAGGGATCAAGAAGCCTCACCGCTACAGGCCTGGCACTCAGGCGCTGCGCGAAATCAGAAAGTACCAGAAGTCCACGGAGCTGCTCCTGCACAAGCTGCCCTTCCAGCGCCTGGTGCGCGAGGTCGCCCAGGCCATCAGCCTGGACCTGCGCTTCCAGAGCGCGGCCATTGGCGCCCTGCAGGAGGCCAGCGAGGCCTACCTGATCTGCCTCTTTGAAGACACCAACCTGTGTGCCATCCATGCCAGGCGCGTCACTATTATGCCCAGAGACATGCAGCTGGCCCTCCGCCTCCGCGGAGAAGGTCATTAGGAACCCAAATGTAGTTAAGCATGGGATTGGGGGTGGAAACAGGCAGAAATCGGGTCTTGGTGGTGGTTCTGGGTGCTTTTGTTTGTAAACGTCTAATCTACCTTGAGAGTCATAAGCCAGCAGTGTCATGTGGAATTCTTTCGGTGAGCGCTTTCAGCATTTCCACTCTACATCAGTGTTCAATAAATCTGTTCATTTTCACCGGACCATGCCTGTGTGTAGAATACTTCAAACCAAATAAATCTCTTCTTGAAGGCAACTCAATGATATTCGTTTAGCTTTATCAATCAGTAGATGAGATCCACGCTTTCACTTTTCCTGTATGCAGCTCTGTGTTTGCAATGTTCCCTGTTCCTGCTAGTTTGCTGCGAAAATACATTCAACACCACTTTCTAAAATGTGAATAGACTCTCTATCCACAAGTCACTTCACATCAGGGGAGGCAGAAAAACCAGTGTGGGTGTGTTTGTGGGGTAGAAGGGGAGAGAGGCGCCCTTTAGAAGTCTGCTGCCAACCATCTCTGGCAGTTCAGCGTCCTCGAATGTGGTCATGTCCATGACTGGAATGACCCGGGAAGTAGCAAGAGAATCACTGAGGGCCGGGTGCTGCGGCTCACGCCTGTAATCCCAGCACTTTGGGAGGCCGAGGTGAGCGAATCATGAGGTCAAGAGATTGAGACCATCCTGGCCAGCGAAACCAGCTCTCAACTAAAAATACGAAAAAAATAGCGTGCACCTGTAGTCCCAGCTACTCGGGAGGCTGAGGCAGCAGAATTGCTTGAACCAGGGAGGCGGAGGTTGCAGTGAGCCGAGATCACGCCTCTGCACTCCAGCCTGGCGCCTGGTGACAGAGTGAGACTCTGTCTCAAAAAAAAAAAAAGAGAATCATTGAAAGTCTGTGAGATCTGTATAGACACACCCCTGCTGCAGCCAAACCGTTTGCAGAAAGCTGTCTGCATATTCATATTACAGGATCACATTTTTAACAAGTACCAAAAAAATCATGTGATTTTAGACCCAAGGCCAGAAAATTCCTGAGGGAAAAAAATGCTTGTTCCATCTTCCTATGACAGAGGACTTTGTGTGCCAGAGGTTGGTAGTTCAATCTTCCCTGAGTTTACCAACAATTGTATCATCTTCCTCAAACACTTAAATTTGCCACACCTGGATAAAGGAAGGAATCTATTTCATAATCATTTTGAGTCAATCTTTGGATTTTTTTGACACTTGAGTTTTTGGTACATCTTCCTATTTGAAAGAATAAACGCGTCTGGGCCTTGAGCACCTCTGGATAGCAATGTACTTTGAAAGAGAAACCTCTTCCAAGAGACGGTTTCGCACTGAAGACTGAAGCTGCTCTGCCCTAGAACTTTGCTTTTGCCGGGTTTTATTTTCTTATCTAGTTCATATTTGCTGTTTAATTTTTTTAAGGGCACTGTTGATGAGATTATGGCTTTCTCACAAAAAAATACTACTTTGGCAAAAGCGTATTGAAATTAACAGTACTTACATTTTTTAAGTACTGTTTTTAATTTTAATACTTTTAATTTTTTATTTTTTAATACTTTTTCATTTTTAATACTTTTCAAATACAAGAGTTGAACATGGCATGATAGGTGAAAAAGTAGGAGGTAGAATATGACAGGCACCGTTTTTAAAATTTGGATAATTTAAAATTTTTTGCTTTTATCTAAACTACAAAAAGTTTTAATGAGTTATAAATTCAAAGGTCATTACAAAAAAATTTTTGTAGCTAAATCACAATGTAATTTTTGGATTATGATCTCAAAAACATTGAATGATTGGGTGGCATTGCCGTGACAAAAGGTTTTTCAGCTCTTTCATCTTTAAAACCAAACAAAAACATGCTGTGGAATCATCTCATTTTACCAAACAGTATCATGCTCCCTTGAATACGTGACTAGGAAAAACTAATTAAAACCAAAAAAGTTGGCCGGGCGTGGTGGCTCACGCCTGTAATCCCAGCACTTTGGGAGGCCGAGGCGGGCAAATCACAAGGTCAAGAGATCGAGACCATCCTGGCCAACATGGTGAAGCCCCATCTCTACTAAAAATACAAAAATTAGCCAGGCGTGGTGGCACGTGCCTGTGGTC
>NW_016107350.1:6536996-6540835 GCF_001604975.1 Cebus imitator | reverse complement strand
TTTTTTTTTTTTTTTTGAGATGGAGTCTTGCTCTGTCACCCAGGCTGGTGTACAGTGGCGCGATCTCGGCTCACTGCAACCTCTGCCTCCCAGGTTAAAATGATTCTCCTACCTCAGCCTCCAGAGTAGCTGGGATTACAGCTTGCTTCCGAAAACCACCTGTCTGTGAACACCCATTTGCAATGATCATCTGCACTTTAAAAGACACATAGAGAGAGAGCCTATTGATCGTGCAGGTTTGCTTCATGTGGTGATATTACCAGTGCTCCTATAGCCCTCCAAATTTAGTATAAAACACTGGTTTAGAGTATTCTTGATTTTATGCTTTCTATAGGTGATCTACTCAGAAAATCAAACCTGAATACAGAAACATAGAAAAGAAAGTATTAAGATGTGAAAGAAAGCAGGTTCATCCAGAGTTATAAAGTTATTCTGTAGTCGCCTTGTACATACTCTACCATTATTAAGGGAATAAATACCTGAGATTCATCATAAAATAAAGACCTGAGATTGATTATGGAATCACTGTGAACCTTCCCAGCATAGCTCGCGGATACCCACAGTGCTATTTCTGTCTGTTTCCGTTTGCCATGTACCCCCTGAATCACAGAGTACGAGCAAAAGGGATCTAAAAGCCCCCACAGTTCAGCTCTAATATTGAATAGAGAATAACATCAAGTATTTTTTTCTGAAGCCAAATATACCCCCCAAACGTGTTGCTTTCTTTCTTTTAAACTTAGCTTTTGCTCTCAAAATAGTACTTTGGTACATAGAACATCATTGATTGGGTGAGTATTATAGAAATTTTTGAACTTTACCAAGAATGGGGAAACTCTATTTCACACCACCATATTATGATTTATAAATAATATGCTTTCATTTTACCAACTTCCTTGTTAAGGAGTTAGACTAGTGGGTCTGACGGAGGGACATGGAGGGCCGAAGTGCTTGAGCAACCAAAATAAGTAAGATCCAAGGATCTCACTGTCTCCCTGTCTTTATATTGCTCTGAGCTCACTCCTTTCTCATGGCACTGGGGAGTCCTGGAAGCTGTGTTCTGGCAGATGTGGCAGGCCTAGCACTCTCTGAACATTGGAAGTACAGAGAACCTTGCCCAAGCAACCTGAGGTGGTGACAATCATCCACAGAGAGCAGCGAGGGTAGTGATTGGACACACAAGGCTAGAACGTTTATCTGATGCCCTCCACCCCCTGCCTCCCGCCCCCGGCCACAGAACTCAATGCTTTTCATGGAGTCTGAGAAAACCTGAACTGCCGAAGACAGAAACGAGTTCCCATCAAGGTCTCAGAGGTCAATTCAGGAGCGGAACAACAGTGCTGTTTTTTCAGAGAAGAAAAAATGGATTGGCTGAGAAGATTTAGTGTCTTTACACATTCTAAATCTTCTCAATATTTAATATCATATAGCCACAGTTCTCTAGAAAAAAATTTGTAGAAAGTGGTATCTTTCCAGGAAAAATCTTTGACAGCTTTCATGGTTGGTTGTATTACATGTTAATAACAATGTAAGTTTACTGGAGCTTGCCTGCCTTTGCCCCCTCACAAAAGTACTCAGCATGTGCCAAATACAGTTTAAACAATCTATCTGCTCTGTTTCCAAGTGCATAGCGTCTAAGGTCTGGTCTTCAAAAGTACAAGTTCAAGAGTACCAAATAACAAAATGTTATACCCCAATTAGACAAGTTTAAATAATAATTTAAGAATAATAATAATTTAATGGAATTATGTTTTCTATGAAGAAGGATACAAAGTAGAGTGATAACTTTCATATTTAGCAAAGAAGGGGGCCAGGCTCTCATAAAATGAATGCAGATAGATCTTCTGTAATAGTTTCATAACTATCATGAATATTGGAGAGACACGTTATACAATTTCAAGTTAGTGCCACGTTTAGGAATATCTAGCAGTCTATTTGATAAAGAAACATTTTCTTTNCCACGCAGCCAGGCCCTGGAGGTCCCTTGTGCGACTTTGAGTAGGAGGCAATCCCTCGGCCTAGTGGAACTTCTGACCTGTGAGCTGAGGTTTGTTTTAAAGTCCCCAAATTTATGAGAATTTATTCTGCATTGATCTTAAACTAATACACTCTCGATCCACAAGTTTCTTCACATTTCGGAAGTGAGAAAACCAGCATGTGTGTTTGTGTGTGGGAGGGGGAGGCAGAGAACTCTGTGCAGTTGGGGCTGAGCTATAAACTCTGTGCAGTTTAGAAACACAGCAGCTAAAGTCTTTGAAACTTTCTCGTTGCAGTTCCATAGTCTAACCACCCCCGCTGGATGTTCGGCCTCTACAGCGCTGCCATGGACTAGATCCATGGACTACATCCGCGTCTCAGCCGTGGAGACAGGCAGGCAAACAGGTGTGTCTGCTGAGATGTTCACCATGCCTCGAGGTCTGGAGGCCAGCAACAAGGTTGGAATCCCAGAGGACCTAGATGGGAACTTGGAAGCATCCGGTAAGCTCAGGAGTCAGGACGTTATGGACCTCACAGCAGATGACAAGGAAGCCTCAGCCTCAGCTCCTCCGGCATCCAAAAGACTGAAAACAGATACCAAAGGAAAGGAGAGGAAGCCCACCGTGGATGAAGATGAGGCTCAGAGAATGACAACCCTGCTGTCTGCCATGTCTGAGGAGCAGCTGGCCCGCTATGAAGTGTGTCGCCGGTCAGCTTTCCCAAAAGCACGCATTGCACGTCTGATGCAGTCTATTACTGGCAGGTCGGTGTCTGAGAACGTGGCCATTGCCATGGCTGGAATAGCCAAGGTCTTGGTGGGAGAGGTGGTGGAAGAGGCCCTGGACGTGTGTGAGATGTGGGGAGAATCGCCGCCGCTGCAGCCCAAGCATTTGAGGGAGGCTGTTCGCAGGTTGAAGTCGAAGGGCCTCTTCCCCAACACCAAGTACAAGAAAATCATGTTCTTCTAGGCCCAAGGCCAGAGGAAAGGTCTGTTTGTGCAGGAAGAAGTACTGCATCCATCTTCTTATGACAGGACTGAGTTTGCTGCAGCTTCTGCCTCCCAGTCTACCCTGGATTTACCCACGGTCTTCACGTCTTTCTCAAACTCTGACATTGACCTTCCCTAGAGGAAGACAGTGACTTGTTTTGTAATCACTTTGACTAAACATTTGGGCTTCCTAGGGCATATAGAGGCATTTTTCTGTGTCTTCCTAGTTGGAAGAAGATAGGTGCATGGCCTGGAGTTTTCTGTGGGCGGGGAGATGCTTTCAGAAAGGGAACTTACACGGTTTTACACTGAAGCCTGGAGTTGCCGTGTCTTAGCTTTTGTCATTATATCTGCTTTCAGCAAGTGAAGCCTGCAGAGAGTTTTTCCTTGTGTTATTCTATCCTGAAGGCTGTGTCCTGAGCAGAAGCACTGCAATGGTTGTCTTTGTGTGTATTTTGAATTCTTGTATGGGTTTTTTTTTGAGTCATGATTGAACTGTTTCCAATCTGAGGAAATAAAAGCAAAACCATGAAGCGTTGTTTTTCTCTTATTTGACTGTTCTCATATTCCTCCCTACTTTGCTTTATGTCAGTAAGCGATCTTCTACATTACTGGAAATTAACATAGCCTAGGAGAATCCTATAAGACTAGAGAGAGAGAATGTCCTCACACATTCAAAATCTTCTCAGTATTTAATATATAGCCACAGTTCTCTAGAAGGAAATTTGCAGCAAGCCGAATCTCTCCAGGAAAAATCTTTGACGGCTTTTATGGCTGGTTATATTTCATGTTTATAACAATGTAAGTTTTCCTGGAGCTTCATGGCCATTCTTAAAGCCTATCTCATAATGTACATTTGGCGACTGCCTAGACAAAT
>NW_016107350.1:6499969-6534321 GCF_001604975.1 Cebus imitator | reverse complement strand
AAGTATTAAAAATGAAAAAGTATTAAAAAATAAAAAATTAAAAGTATTAAAATTAAAAACAGTACTTAAAAAATGTAAGTACTGTTAATTTCAATACACTTTTGCCAAAGTAGTATTTTTTTGTGAGAAAGCCATAATCTCATCAACAGTGCCTTTAAAAAAATTCAACAGCAAATATGAACTGGATAAGAAAATAAAACCCAGTAAAAGCAAAGTTCTAGGGCAGAGCAACTTCAGTCTTCAGTGCAAAACCATCTCTTGGAAGAGGTTTCTCTTTCAAAGCACATTGCTATCCAGAGGTGCTCAAGGCCCAGACGCGTTTATTCTTTCAAATAGGGAGATGTACAAAAAAAACTCAAGTGTCAAAAAAATCCAAATATTTACTCAAAATGATTATGAAATAGATTGCTTCCTTCATCCAGGTGTGGCAAATTTAAGAGTTCGAGGAAGATGATACAATTGTTGGTAAACTCAGGGAAGATTGAACTACCAACCTCTGGCACACAAAGTCCTCTGTCATAGGAAGATGGAACAAGCACTTTTTTCCCTCAGGATTTTTCTGGCCTTGGGTCTAAAATCACGTGATTTTTTTGGTACTTGTTAAAAATGTGATCCTCTAATATGAATATGCAGACAGCTTTCCGCAAACGGTTTGGCTGCAGCAGGGGTGTGTCTGTACAGATCTCACAGACTTTCAATGATTCTCTTTTTTTTTTTTGAGACAGAGTCTCACTCTGTCACCAGACGCCAGGCTGGAGTGCAGAGGCGTGATCTCGGCTCACTGCAACCTCCGCCTCCCGGGTTCAAGCAATTCTCCTGCCTCAGCCTCCCAAGTAACTGGGAATACAGGCGCACGCTAATTTTTTTGCATTTTTAGTTGAGACCGGGTTTCACTGGCCAGGATGGTCTCAATCTCTTGACCTCATGATTCGCTCACCTCGGCCTCCCAAAGTGCTGGGATTACAGGCGTGAGCCGCCGCACCCGGCCCTCAGTGATTCTCTTGCTACTTTCCGGGTCATTCTAGTCATGGACATGACCACATTCGAGGACGCTGAACTGCCAGAGATGGATGGCAGCAGACTTCTAAAGGGCGCCTCTCTCCCCTTCTACCCCACAAACACACCCACACTGGTTTTTCTGCCTCCCCTGATGTGAAGTGACTTGTGGATAGAGAGTCTATTCACATTTTAGAAAGTGGTGTTGAATGTATGTTCCTAGCAAACTAGCAGGAACAGCCCAGGACACAGGGAACATTGCAAACACAGAGCTGCATACAGGAAAAGAGAAAGCGTGGATCTCATCTACTGTTTGATAAAGCTAAACGAATATCATTGAGTTGCCTTCAAGAAGAGATTTATTTGGTTTGAAGTATTCTACACACAGGCATGGTCCGGTGAAAATGAACAGATTTATTGAACACTGATGTAGAGTGGAAATGCTGAAAGCGCTCACCGAAAGAATTCCACATGACACTGCTGGCTTATGACTCTCAAGGTAGATTAGACGTTTACAAACAAAAGCACCCAGAACCACCACCAAGACCTGATTTCTGCCTGTTTCCACCCGCAGTCCCATGCTTAACTACATTTGGGTTCCTAATGACCTTCTCCGCGGAGGCGGAGGGCCAGCTGCATGTCTCTGGGCATAATTGTGACGCGCCTGGCATGGATGGCACACAGGTTGTTTTCTTCAAAGAGGCAGATCAGGTAGGCCTCGCTGGCCTCCTGCAGGGCGCCAATGGCCGCGCTCTGGAAGCGCAGGTCCAGGCTGATGGCCTGGGCGACCTCGCGCACCAGGCGCTGGAAGGGCAGCTTGTGCAGGAGCAGCTCCGTGGACTTCTGGTACTTTCTGATTTCTCGCAGCGCCTGAGTGCCAGGCCTGTAGCGGTGGGGCTTCTTGATCCCTCCTGTAGGTGGCAACCTCTTGCCTGGGGCTTTGATGGCCACGGGCTTCCTGGGGGCCTGCACAGTGGTGGCTTTGCGGGCGGTCTGCTTGGTGCGCGCCATGGTGTGGGGCCTCGGCCTTTCTCCGGTCCTTGGGCTGAGCCTGGTGAACTGGAGGCAGTGGTGGTTTCAGACAGCAGTGACGGTGGGGCTGTGGACAGAATTCAGAAAGCCTATGAGTTGAGATCCATGGGCAAGGCGCTCCCATACACACAGCCCCTGAAACCCAGACCCAGACTTACCAGCTCGTTGGTCTGCAGGTCAGAGGCCCTGCTGCTCAGTCTCCCGGGGGTCCTCGGCCTCCTAGGTCTGCACACCAGCGGTGGGGAATCTCCCTCCTAGGCAGTCTCGCACTGGCTGGAGATCTCTGCGGGCTCAGCTAAGTCCAGCCTCTTATAAGGGGCTCAGATGATTGCATTAGACCCTCCCAGCTACGTTTCGTTGCACTCACTGCTTTACCAGATTCTCAACCTCATCAGGGCTGTGAAAACTCCATCAAGTCCCCGGGGACTTCCCTCCCAAGGGAGGGAGGAACAAGTCCAGCCTCTCAGAAGGGGCTCAGATGATTGCTTCGACCCTCCCAAGTCCAGCCTCCTGTAATTGTCTCAGATGATTGCATTGGACCCACCCACCCAGCTAAGCTTCACCAGACCCTCTACCTCATCAGGGCTGTGGAAACAATCAAGTCTGGAGCGGGCCTTGTAGGAAAGATGGTAGGTGGGTGGGTCACCTAAAGTTCTGGGTGCAAAAGAGAATCTGAAAGCTTACATTTGTCGATCATCATGGAAATATTGACAGTGGAAAACCAATTTTAATAAAGCCGGCAGTCAGCCAAATTACATGTCTGCTCCAAGACACCAAGGCATGAGAATATGAGGCTTTATCAGTTTCTTTGAGAATGAAGTGTACTGGTGGGGGGTGGAGGGTGGGGGGGTATATGGAAATTTGAAATGGTCACTTCTCTGTCAGGGATTCTCCTGTGGTATTTTTTCCCCTAAAGTGACACTCATGAAAATCATCTGGTAGCCTCCAGCAGATTTGGCTCTGGATAAGCCAAAGCTTTCCTGAGAAAAGAATCACATGTGACTGTCACAGGTGTTCCCACTCAGCTGCTTGAAGCTCCCTTTCCCTTTTGAAGGTGGACTGGATCCCTGAGCTGAGCTATCCTGCCATTGGCCATGACGGGAATGCCATGAGCTCCTGAGAAGCTAGGTTTGACCTCACTTAGCTGCTGACCTGAGGTCACAGATGAGCTAGGAAAACATTGGAAATATTTTGTTATTTTAATATTTTTAGGGGTAACTATGGTTTTAGGTTCCATAGATAAATTGTATAGCTGTGAATTCTATTCAAATATACTGTTAACAGACTTTTGTCATAGCTGTCGTTGAAATTAATGCCCAGTTCCATGCAGGTATGGCACACAGAACAATAGATTCCATGATATCAGTACTTTTAAAAACTGTGTTTCAAAAGCTTTAGGAGTGCAGGTTATTTTGGCTTCATAGATTAACCGTGGAGTGTTGAAGTCTGCAATTTTAGTGCGCTCATCACCCAATTAGTTTACATTGTACTCAACAGGCAGCTTCTCCTCTGTCACCCTCTCTCACCCTCCCCACTCCTGAGTCTCTAATGTTCAGTATACTACACTGCATGCCTTTGTGGACCCACAGCTTAGCTCGCACTTCTAGGTGAGATCCTGTACTATTTGCTTGTAGATTCCTGGGTGACTTTAGAAAGAATAATGGCCTCCGGTTCCATCCAAGTTACTGATATAGACATAATTTCATTGTTAATGGCTGAATTGCAGCGCATGACGTATATGTACCCATTTTCTTTTCCTTTGTTTTTTTTTTTGTTTGTTTTATTATTATATCAATATATTTTGGGGAGCAGATGGTGTTCGGTTATATAGATAAGTTAGTTAATGGTCATTTCTGAAATTTTGGTGTATCCATCACCTGAGCAGTGTAGACTGTACCCAATGTGTAGTCTTTTATCCCCCACCCCCTTCCATCTTTCCCCTGGAGTCCACAAATTCCAATGTGACATTCTTATGTTTTTTCTTCCTCACAGCTTAGCTCCCACTTGTAAGTAAGAAAGTAGGATATTTGGTTTTCCATTCCTAAGTTACTTCACTTAGAATAATGGTCTCCAACTCCATCCAGGTTGCTGTGAATGCCATTATTTCATTCCTGTTTTTGGCTGAGTGGTATTCTATGGTGTGTGTGCATAGTATATATGTATAGTAGGTATATATATGTGTGTGTGTGTGTGTATATATGTATATGTGTACATATATTTGTGCATGTGTGTGTGTGTATATATATGAACAGGGAAATGAAATGTGTGTGTGTGCATATATATATATGTATACACATATATATATATATACACATATATATATAAATGTGTGTGTATATGTATATGTATACATATATTTGTGCATGTGTGTGTGTGTATATATATATGTATGACCAGGGAAATGAAATGTATGTATATGTACCATTTATATATACACACATATATATGTGTATATATAAATATGTGCATATATAAATACATGTACCCATATATATATATACACAACCATATTTATATATATAGGTGTATATATAAATACATGTGTATATGTATATACACATATAGATAAATATATGTGTGTGTGTATATAATATATGTATTTGTGTGTGTGTATATATATATATATATATATATATAATATTTTCTTTATCCATTCCATTGATGGGCATTTGGGCTGGTTCCATATTTTTGCAATTGTGAACTGTGCTGCTATAAACATGCACATGCGGTGTCTTTTTTATATAATGACTTATTTTCCTCCGGGCAGATACCCAGTAGGGGATTGGTGGATCAAATGGTAGATCTCTTTTTAGTTCTTTAAGGAATCTCCACACTCTTTTCCATAGTGGCTGTGCTAGTTTACATTTCCACCAGCAGTGTAAAAGTGTCCCCTTTTCCTCACGTTCATGATAACATCTATTATTTTTTTATTTTTAAATTATGACTGTTCTTTGCAGGAGTAAGGTGCCATTGCATTGTGGTTTTGATTTTCATTTCCCTGGTCATTAGTGGTGTCGAACATTTTTTCATATGTTGTTGGCCATTTGTATATCTTCTTTTGATAGTTGTCTATTCATGGCTTTAGCCCACTTTTTGATGGGATTTTTTTTTCTTGCTGGTTTGTTTCAGTTCTTTGTAGATTCTGCCTATTAGTCCTTTATAAGATGCTTAGCCTGTGAATATTTTCTCCCACTCTATGGGTTTTCTTTTTACTCTGCTGATTATTATTATTTTTTTCTGTGCAGAAGTTTTTTAGTTTAATTAAGTTCCATCTATTTATCTTTGTTTTTCTTGCATTTGCTTTTGGGTTCTTGGTCATAAAACTCTTTGCTTAAGCTAATGTCTAGAAGAGTTTTTCAGATGTTATCTTCTAGAATTTTCATGGTTTCAGGACTCAAATTTAAGTGTTTGATATCCATTTTAAGTTGATTTTTTGTACAAGGTGAGGGTTGAGGATCCACTTTCATCCTTTTACATGTGACTTGTCAATTATCCCAGCACCACTTTGTTGAATAGGGTGTTCTTTTTCTCCTTTATGTTTTTGTTTGCTTTGTTGAAGATCAGTTGACTGTAAGTATTTGGCTTTATTTCTGGATTATCTACTTTGTTTCATCGGTCTGTATGCCTATTTTTTATGCCAGTAACTATAGCCTGTAGAATAATTTGAAGTCAGGTAATGTGATGCCTCCAGATTTCTTCTTTGTGATTAGTCTTACTTTGGCTATACAGGCTCTTTTATAGTTCCATAGAAATTTTAGAATTGTTTTTCCTAGTTCTGTGAAAAATGGTGATGGAATATTGATAGAAATTGCAGTGAATTTGTAGATCACTCTTGGCAGTATGGTCATTTAAAAAAATACTGATTCTACCCATGCATGAGCATGGGAAATTTTTAAATGTGTTTTTGTCATCTATGATTTCTTTCATCAGTATTTTGTACTTTTTTTTGTGGAAGTCTTTCATCTCCTTGGATATATTCCTAAGTATTTTATTTTTTTTGCAGCTATTATAAAAGAGGTTGCGTTCTTGATTTAATTCTCAGCTTTGTCACTGTTGGTGTACAGCAGTGCTACCGATTTGTATGCATTGATTTTGTATCCTTAAACTTTACTGAATTGGTTTAACAGATCTAGAAGTATTTTATATGAGTCTTTAGGATTTTCTAGGTATACAATCATATTACTGGCCAACAGTGACAGTTTGACTTCCTCTTTATCAATTTGGATGCCCTTTATTTCTTTCTCTTGACTGATTACTCTGGCTAGGAATTCCAGTACTGTGTTGAATAGGAGTGGTGAGAAAGGGCAACCTTGTCTTGTGCCCCTTTGCAAGGGAAATGCTTCCAGCCTTTGTCCATTTAGTATGACATTGGCTGTGAATTCATCACACACGGCTCTTATTATTTTGAGGTATGTTCCTTCAATACCTAGTTTGGCCTGAAGTTTTCTTTTTTTGTTTTTGTGTGCCAGGTTTTGGTATCAGAATAATGCTGGTCTAATATTTTGGGATTGTTTCAGTAGGAATGGTACCAGCTCTTTTTTGGGCCTCTGGTAGAATTCAGCTGTAAATCCTCTGGTCCTGGACTTTTTTTTTGGTTTGTAGGCTATTTATTACTGCCTCAATTTTAGAACTTATTATTGGTCTATTCTAGGATTCGAAATCTTCCTCATTCAGTCTTGGCAGGATGTATGTGTCCAGGAATTTATCCATTTATTCTAGATTTTCTAGTATGTGCATAGAGGTGTTTATAATATCCTCTGATGGTTATTTGCATTTCTGTGGGGTCAGTGGTTATATCCCTCTTATTTCTGACTGTGTTTATTTTAATCTTCTTTTTTTCTTCTTCATTAGTCTAGTGAGCGATTTATCTATTTTATTAATTTTTTTCAAAAACTAGCTCCTGAATTCATTGATTTTTTTTTTTTGAGGGATTTTGTGTCTATCTCCTTCAGTTGAGCTCTGATCATGGTTATTTATTATCTTCTGTTAGCTTTGGAATTTGTTTGCTGTTGGTTCTCTAGTTCTTTTAGTTGTGGCATTTTTTAAGTTGAGATCTTTCTAACGTTTTGATGTGGGTATTTAGTTCTACAGATTTCTCTCTTAACACTGCTTTAGCTGCATCCCAGAGATTCTGGTACATTGCATCTTTGTTCTCATTAGTTTCAAAGAACTTCTTGATTCCTACTTTATTTTCATTATTTACTAAAAAGTCATTCTGGTACACATTGTTCAATTTCCACATAGTTTTACGATTTTGAGTGAATTTCTTAATCTTGAGTTCTAATTTGATTGTGCTGTGATCTGAGAGACTGTTATGATTTCAGATCTTTTGCAATTGATAAGTGTTTTACTTCCAAATATGCGTTCGATTTTAGAGTAACTGCTTTGTAATGATGAGAAGAATGTATATTCTATTGTTTTTTTGGGTGGAGAGTTTTGTAAATATCTATCAGGTCCACTTGATGCAGAGCTGAGTTCAGCTCCGGAATATCTTTGTTAATTTTTTTGTCTTGATGATCTGTCTAATATTGTCAGTGGGGTGTTAAAATCTCACATTATTATTGTGTGGGAGTCTATATCTGCATTGTTTTATCATGATTCTTAGCTTCTTTCCATTGGGCTATGACATACTCTTTTAGGTCACTGAAGTTTGTTTTTATTCATATCCTGAAGCCTCCTTTTGTCATTTCAGCAATCTCAGACCCAGCCCATTTCTGAACCCTTGGTGGAGAGGTGTTGCAGTCATTTGGAGTAAAAGGGGCACTCTGTTTTTTGGAGTTTTATGTTCTTTCTGCTAATTCTTTCTCATCTTTGTGGACTTATCTACCTTCAAGCTTTGAAGTAGCTGACCTTTGGATGGGTTTTTTGTTGTTGTTGCTGCTGGGCTTTTTTTTTTCTTTTTTCTTTTTTTTTACACTCTGGCCAGTCTTCCTTAGGGCTGCTGCAGTTTGCTGGGTATCTGCTTCAGACCATAGTCACCTGGGTTTTTCCCATACTTGGAGGTACCACTCTTGAAGGTGCAAAACAGCAAAGGTGGCATCCTGCTGCTTCTTCTGAAAGCCGTCCCAGGTAGGTTTCTGGCTTGAATGTACCTATAGGATGTGGCTAGAGACCGTGGTTGGGAAAGTCTCATGTAGTCAGGAGGAATGGGATCAGGAACCCGCTTGAAGAAGCAGTCGGACTGCTTTATACTAGATCAGCTGTGCTGTGTTGGGGATCTCCTCAGCTCCTGATCCATTACGGCTCTCCAAGGCCCCAGGCGGCACCAGCTGAGATGCCCGAGCAGTCATGGTGGTGGTAGTCTGCCATGTGCCATGGGCACTTAGACTCAGGGAAAAATTAGAACTCTGTCAGCTGTAGAACACAGGCAGGTGTGGCTGGAGGGCCTGGCTGGGAGGACCTGTGCCCTAAGGAACAGTGGATTGGGGTCCCGGTTAAAGAAGCAGACTGGCCACATTCTGGGAAAACAGCTGTGCAGTGCCGTGCTGGGGAGACCCTTCCTTGTCTTGACCATTTGGACACTCCAAAGCCTGCAGATTGAGTTGACCCAACAGCAGAGATAGCAGTCTCCCCTTTCCCAAGGTCTCTGACCTGTCTCAGACAGGCTTCACCTTGTTTCTTGTGGCTGGCTGGAATTCCAAGCCAGTGGGGCTTGTCTTGTGGGATGCCATGAAATTGGGGTCTGCAGATGAATGCTGCCCAGACCCCAGGATTTAGCCCCCTTCTATGGGCACACGTAGACCTCTTGCTTTGCCTGAGCTGCAGATGCCCTTGCCAGGGATCCCGCGCCCAGAGTGTAAAGCTCCTAGGTCTCTGTACATGTCTGAGCAGCTGCACTGCAGAGATCACACAGCTGTATGTGTTGGACCCAAGGCTCTGGTGGCATGGGCACACGAGGGAAGCTCTTAATGCACAGGTTGCAAAGATCCATGGGTGAAGTGTGGTTTCCTGGGAGCATGCAATCACTCACTGCTCTCCTTGGCTGTGGGTGGTGGTTCCCTTGGCTCCGTGTTGCTCCTGGGTGGGCCCTTGTTCCACCCTGCTTTTCTTCCTTCTCCATGGGTTAGGATGTTTCCCTAATTAGTCCCAATGTGAGTACGTGAATATTTCAGTTGAATATGCTGTATTCACTCACCCCTGTTCCTCTCTGTGAGTGCCACGGACCACAGCTGCTTCCAATTGGCCATCTTGGGGCCCACTCATCAGTTGAGGGGCACTTAGGTTTATTTTATATCTTTGCAGCTGTGAATGTGTTCAGTGTTCTTTGATATAATGCCTTCTTTTTTTAGGTGGGTACCCAATAGTGAGATTGCTGGATAGAATGGTAGATCTACTTTGAGTTCCTTGTGAAATCTCTTGTTTACCAGAGACGTTGTACTAATTTACATTCCACCAGCAATGTCTAAGCATTTCTTTGTCACCACATTTATGCCAACATCTACTGTTTTTTTGACTATTGAATAATGGCCATTCTTTCTGGGGTAAGGTGATATCTCATTGTGGGTTTAATTTGAATTTCCCTGATAATCAGTGATGTGGAGCATTTTTTCCTGTTTATTGGCTATTTTTATATCTTCTTTGGACAAATATCTATGCAGGTCACTTGCTCACTTTTTAATGGGGTTATTTGTGTTTTCTCTGTTGATTTGTTTCAGTTCCTTGTAGGTTCTGTATCTATTAGTCCTTTGTCAGAGTCATAATTTGCAAATAGTTCTCCCATTCTGTAGGTTGCTTGTTTACCCCAATGATTTATTTTGCTCTGGACAAGCTTTTTGTTTTCATTAGCTCCCACTGATTTATTTTCGTTTATGTGGAATTTGCTTTTGGGAGTCTTTGTTATAAGTTGTTTGCTTAGGCCAATGTCTAGAACAGTTTTCCTGGGTTTTCTTCTAGAGTTTTTATGGTTTCAGGACTTGGATTTAAATCTTCAATCCATCTTGAGTAAATTTTTGTGTATGGTAAGAGATAGGGATCAAGTTTCCTTCTTCTGTATGTGGCTATCTACTGTACCCATTACCATTTATTCAAAAGGGTGTTCTTTCCCCAGTTGATGTTTCTGTATGCTCTCTAGAAATCAGTTGGCTTTATTTTTGTTTTCTCTATTCTGTTTCATGGGCCTGTGGGTCTACTTTCATGCCACTACCACACAATTTTGCTTACTATAGCCTTTTGGAATAATTTGATGTCAGGTAATGGGATGCCTCCAATTTTTTTTTTTTTTCCTTTGCATGGCTTTGGCTATTCGAGCTTTTTTTTGGTTCCATATGTACTTTAGAATTTTTTTCCTAACTTTGCATAACATGATGTTGGTATTTGGGAAGAAATTGCATTGAATGTGTATCTTACTTTGGGGAGTATAGTTTTTTTTAAATGATACTGATTTTTCTAACCTGTGGGCATGGAACGTATTTTTATTTGTTTCTACCATCTATTTCTTTCGGCAGTGCTTTGTAGTTCTCCTTGTTGGGATCTTTCATCTTCTTTGTTAAGTATATTCACATATACATATGTAGCTAGTATAAAAGGGATTGAGTTCTTGATTTAATTCTCACCTTGGTTGTTGTTGGTGTGTAGCGGTGCTATTAATTGTGCGCGTGGCTTTTGTAACCTGAGATTTTACTGAATTTACCTATAACGTCTCTGACAGGTATACTGTCAGATGTCTGTCCAACAGAGCTAGTCTGACTTGCTCTTTTCCAATGTTATTACCTTTTATTTCTTCCTGTTGTCTGATTGCCCTAGCTGAGGCTTCTGTGCTCATCTTATAGAAAAATTTTAGTTTTATGCAAAATTGGGAAAAAAGTAGAAAGTTCTCCTAAATCCTCTCCACCATATAGGCATAGCCTCCCTCTAGTATCAACTTCCTATCCCAGATTGTGTGTGAGTTACAATCATTGAACCCACACTGACCTATTATTATCACTCAAAGTCTGTAGCTTATATTAGGGTTCACTATGGTTTTTTTTTTTGTTTTTTGTTTTTTGTTTTTTTTTGAGACAGGGTCTCGCTCCTATGCCAGGTGCTAGGCTGGAGTGCAATGGCTCGATCTCGGCTCACTGCAACCTCCGCCTCCTGGGTTCAAGCAATTCTCCTGCCTCAGCCTCCTGAGTAGCTGGGACTACAGGCACATGCCACCAGGTCCAGCTAATTTTTGTGCTTTTAGGAGAGATGGGGTTTCACCATGTTGGCCAGGATGATCTCGATCTCTTGACCTCGTGATCCACCCTCCTCGGCCTCCCAAAGTGCTGGGATTACAGGTGTGAGCCACCTCGCCTGGCCAGGGTTCACTGTGTTTTTATTATACATTCTGTAGATTTGGACAGATGCATCATGACAAGCATCCACCACGATAGTGCCTATGAAATAGTTTCACTTCTCTAGAAATGTCTTGACTCTAGCCTCTCTATTCTTTCTCTCAACACCAACCCCTTCCAACCGTGGATCTTTGTATTTATTAATACATCTTTCAATTGATATTTCAAATTGTGTATACTTATGTACAACAGGATGTATTATATACATTGTAAAATGTCAAATCCAGCTAATTTTATGTAGTTATAATTTTGTTAAGAACACTTCACATTCACCCTTAGCATTTTTCAAGAGTACGATCTATTGTTAGGTAGAGTCACCATGGTGTAAAATAGATTATACCTCTTGAACTTATTCCTCCTATGTGAATGAAATTGTGTATATTTTGAGTGTCTTATCAAATACCCACCCCTGCCACTACAGTCCATGGTAGCTGCCTTTCTACTTCTATGAGATCAACTTTTTTAGATTTCTCATATGATTGAGGTCAGGTAGTATTTGTCTTTCTATGCCTTGCTTATTTCACATAGCATAATGACTTCCGGGTTCATCCATGTGTCCTTATTTTTTAAAGCTGGATAGTATTCCATTGTGTATATCACAATCTCTTTATCCAATCATCTATACTTGGACATTTATGTTGATTTTATATCTTAGCTATTGTACATAGTGCTGCAATAGACATGAGGGTACAGATATCTGTTCAGGATACTAATTTTATTTCTTGTGGATTTATACTTAGCAGTGTGGCATTGGTGGAACACATGGCAGCTCTAGTTTTAGTTTTGGAGGAATGCTGTAGTGTTTTCTATAGTGGTTGTACTACTTTACATTCTCACCAACAGTGCAAGGGGTTTTCCTTTTCTTCATATCCTCATCTACAATTGTTATCCTTTGACTCTTTGATAACGGCTATTCTGATAGGCGTGAGGTAGTATTTTATTTTAGTTTTAATTTGCATTTCTATGATGATTAGTGATATTGAGCATTTTTCCATATACTTCCTGGCCATACTTTTCTGTCTTCTTTTTCATAAATGTCTATTTAGGTCTCTGATCATTTTTATTTTGGATTTTTGTTTTCTGGCTATTAAATTGTTTGATTTTCTTATGCATTTTGGAAATGTATTCCTTATCAGATATATGGTGTACAGATACTTTGTTCCATTCTGCTGGGTGTCTCTTCACTCTGATGATTGTTTCCTTTGCTGTGTAGAAGCTTGTGAGTTAGATGTAATTCCTTTGTCCACTTTTGCTTTTGTTGCCCATGCTCTTGGGTTCATAACTAAAAGATCACTGGGCTGACTAGTGCCGTTGATGTTTTTCTCTACATTTCTTATAGTAGGTTTATACTTGAGGTCCCTGTTCTAAAGTTTGTAATAGATTTGAGTGTATTTTTGTATATGGTAAATGATAAGGGTGTAAGTTGATTCTTTTGCATGTGAATATCTAGTTTTCCTGTCACCATTGATTGAAATGACTGTCATTTCTTAGTTGTTTTTGTTGTCACCTTTGTATAAACTCAGCTGGCTGCACATGTCTGAATTGACTTCTGCGGTCTCTTCTCTGTTCCAATGGTCTGAGTGTCTGTTTTTAAGCCAGTATTATTCTTCTTGGGTTACTATCACTTTATAGCATACTTTGAAGTGAGGAAAGCACAAATCTTTTTATTTACTCCACAGTTTGCCCTATGACCTCACTACTCAGAGAGAAGTCAAAGAAGATGTTATCTTTCATTTTTTAAATTGTATACTTGTTGTTAGGACAGAGTAATGGTGACTAAGCTCCATCCATGCCACCCTAAACATTGGAAGTTCATCTGATGTTTTACTATACATTTGTTACCATTTCTCTTATATTCAGAGTATTTGATGAATTACATGTCAATGTAATTAGAAAGACTTTTATTTTAATGAAAATATTTAATGCTTAAATCTTACAATCATAGGAATTTTGTTTTTAATTTTTGCATTTAACACCATAATATAAAAAATAAAATGAAATATGTTATAATCTCATCTACTATTAGATTATACGTCAGATGTATTTTTCTTTCTCAGAAATACAAAAGAGAGTTCTAAGCTATAAAAATAGTTTATGTTAAGACCAATTCTTTGGAGGTGAAGGCCTGGAAGTGAGTGCGGAGACTAGACTGTGTTTCTGGAGTCTGATTTTCTGTCTTGAGTTTTCCCAGCAGCTCCTATAGTATGTTATCATTTTAACGTTATCAAAGAACCTTCCTTGAAATAAAACAATCATGGTAGGAACGTGAAAAAATTCATTTTAGAAAGCAATTTGGAGTGTAATTTTATTTTCGTTCTTGCAAAAGTTTGTGGGTAACACCCCCCCATGGGCACCGAGGCAGGAGAACTGTCCAGACCCCAGGCACAACTAGTGCCTGAAGAATATCTTAGTTTATAGTGTTATTGCTCAGCTGTTTCCTTTATATCATCTTTCATATATAATCATATGTTAGTTTATAGAATTAGTGCTTGCAGTGTAACTTACTGCTTACATATATCTAGCATACTTAGTTCTATATAATCTTTCTATATAATCATACAGGTATTGTAGTCAGAGCTGTACTGACACATTTAGTGCTGATTTATACAATCCTTCTATATAACCATATAGTAGTTTGTAGTAGAAGAAATGCCTAGAGCAGTCACAGAACAGAAGCAGTACATGGGAAAACAGCCAGACCAGGACAAGAATCAAAGATCCAGGCGGTGGCGTCCCTGCCTGAAACGGCATATGCTGTATGGCAGGCTTGGAGCAAGAGCCTCTCCTGATAAAGGAGTTGTGGTACCTTGCGTCCAGTTCCTGTGGAAAGTAGGCCTCAGGCCTGAGATCCTGGAAGTAACCGAGGGAGAAGAAGCCCTCTGGTGTGACCAGTCACGGAGGTTGTATACCCTGTCAGTCTTTTATCACTTCTGTGCTAGCTCAAAGAATCGTCCCATAAACATCTTAAGAGAAGAGCACAAGTCTGTCAGCTCCCACTGCATTAAGATTACATTATCCTTCTATTAGAAATCCTTTGAAGTCTCTAGCCCCCAGATAAGAAGTGTTGCACACGACACCTGTTGCACACAGCCCACCTCCTTGCCTCGGTGACCTACTGAGGGTGGACCCCTTTTCTGTACACGACCCTCTACTACTGTGCACAGCACAGCCCACTGCTGCGCACGGCCCACTTCTCTGCCCAGGTGACATAATGGGGTGGTCACTCACGTGATTATGTATGCCTTATTACTAAGCCTATAGATGATGACCTCACTCACGACCCTGCCCCCTGCTTTTACCTAATAAATATAGATGGGCATTTAGGGGCCGTCGCTGATCTCCGCTCACAGGTGGTGTGGCCCCCTGAGTTCAGATACTCTTCACCAGTTCTTCAGTGTCCTGTCTCTTTACCTCTTGGATCCTGCACCTCGACACAGCATAAGGGACACCCCATGACTGTGTGGGGCCACCACAGCCCTACAAAGTTGAAAAATAGTTCAGCCCATCACAAATGAAAATCTGTAGAAGAATAAAAATACATATGTGAGGACAACAATTCCAGTCTCCTGACTGCTCAGGACACAGCCTTCAGGTTAGGCTACCACAAGGAAATAGTTTCTAGATGCTTCACCTATTGAAATTAAGCCATAAGCATAAAAGCTAAGACACGGCTACTCCAGGCTTCAGTATGAAAACTCACAAGTCTCTTGGAAGGGGTTTTCCTTTCTGCAAGCAGCCTCCTAACCCCATGATGCTTGAGACCCACACGCCTTTTTTCTTCCAGGTAGAAAGACAGAAAAATATTACTATATGCCGTCAGGAGCTCAAATATTTAGTCAAAGTGATTATGAAAGAAGCTGCTGCCTTTGTCTAGATGAGATCAATGAAACAGTTGGGGGAAAGACTTTACAATCGTGGATCTATTCAGCCTAGACTGAAATACAGAAGGTGCAGGACACAGGCAGTCCTGTCGTAGAAACACTGGATTCAGTCCTTGGTCCTTTAAGAAAAGGCCTTTCTATCTAGACTGGGGCCTAAAGGAAGATAATTTTTTTGTGTTAGGTGTTGGGGAAGTGGCCCTTGGGCTTCGGCTTTAACTTGTGAACAGCCTATCTCCAATGCTTGGGCCACAGCTGGAGCATTGGATTCCCATCTTACACACACGCAGGGCTGCTTCTACCGCCTCCCTGAATAAGACCTGGGTCATTCCAGCTCTGGGCATGGTCATGACCATGTTCTGGAACACTGACCTACCAGTGACCTACTGCATCAGACTTCTAATAAGTGTCTCTCTTTTTTTTCCTACCCACAAACAGACCCACACTGGCTGTTCTGCCTCCTGTAACGTGAAGTGACTTGTACATAGAAAGTCTATTCACATTTTAGAAAGTAGAGTTGGATGTGTTTTCATAGCAGACTAGCAGAAACAGCCCAGGAGGCGGGGAACACTGAAAACATATAGTTGCATGTAGAAAACTTCAAGATGTAGATCTCATCTACTGTTTGATCAAGTCTGACAAGCATCATTGAGTTTCCATCAAGAAGAAATTTATTTGATTGTAAATAGTCTAAATGCAGGCATTTTGCAAACAAAGAACAAATATATTGACCATGATGCAGAGTTGAAGTGCTGAAACTCGCTCCTGGAGACATTTCCACTCAACACTAATGCACTAGACCCTCAATGCAGAATAAAAGCCTTCAAATAAAAGCAAATGGAAACATAGTCACTATCTATGATTTTTGCTTATGTTTCCACTCCCAATCATATTCTTAGTTACTTTTGGACCCCATAGGGGAAAAGAAACCACAACGGAATAAAACTTCTAACATCAAAACTACCAGTAACTGAAAGAAGAGAGAAAACACAACAAAACAGGAGTGAAGCTGCCTAGAGGCAACGTTTCCCAGGAGCGTGTGCTTTCAAGCTCCCTCTCCGTGGAAGCGGCAGGCCAGCTGCATGTCTCTGGGCATAACTGACAAGCTTGGCATGGGTGGCACACAGGATGGCGTCTTCAAAGAGGTGCACCAGGTGGGTCTTGCTGGGCTCCTGTGGGGCACCAGTTGCCATGCTCTGAAAGCTCAGGACCAGGCTGTTGGCCTGGAGATCTCACACACCAGGTGCTGGCAGGGCAGCTTGTGCAGGAGCAGCTGTGTGGACTTCTGGTCCTTTCTGATTTTGCACAGCGCCAGGGTGTCTGGCCCATAGCGGTGAGGCTTCTGGATCCCTCCTGTAGGCAGTACCTTCTTCCTGGCAGCTTTGGCGGTCAGGGACTTCCTGGGGGCTTCCCAGGTGGTGGCTTTGTGGGTGTTCTGCTCGGTGGGAGCCATGGTGCAGGGCTGTGGCCTCTCACCTGTTCCTGGGCTAAGCCTGGCCAGCTGCTGGTGGTTCTGGAGTCAGAGAGCCAGGGCGGTGGGCTTGTGGACAGGATTCAGAGAGGCTGTGAGTTGAGATCTGTGTAGAAGACACATCCACACACTTAGCCCCATTCAACCTAGTCCTAGATTTGCCAGCTCACAGGTCTGCGGGTCAGAGGTCTGGCTGCTCAGTTGCCCTATGGGGTCCTAGGCTTCCTAAGTCTACACATCTGCAGTTGGGAATCTTCCTGCAGCTAATCTTGCTCTAGTTGGAGATCTCTGTGGTCTCAAACAAGCTGAGAGTCTTGTAATTTGCTCTGATGATGACATTAGACCCACCTGGCTAACTTGCATTGCACTCATTGCTTCATGAGATTCTTAACCTAATGAGGGCTGTGAAAGCTTGTTAAGTCTACGGGTTTACCACAACCAAGGGTGGTATTACCTTCCACTGCATTTACTGGCTCACAGGTGTGTAACCTAATTAAGGTCTGAAAAACTGCCCAGCTCCTGGGTTCCTCTTGCACCCAAACGAGGGGCAGATATCTGGAGCACATATTATGGGATGGATCAAAGGTGGTGGTTGATACGGTTTTGCTGTCACCACCCAAAATCTCATCTTCAATTATAATCCCTGTAATCCCCATAATCCCCACGTCAAGGGAGAGACCAGGTGGAAGTAATTGAATCATAGGGCGAGTTTCCACCATGCTGTTCTTGGGATACAGTGAGTTCTCACAAGATCTGATGATTTTATAAGGGGCTCTTCCCCCTTCATGCCTTGCACTTCTCTTTCCTGCCACCTTGTGAAGAAGGACTTGTTTGCTTCCCCTTCTGCCAGGATTGTAAGTTTCCTGAGGCCTCCCCAGCCATGCAGAACAGTGAGTCAATTAAACCTCTTTTCTTTATAAATTATCTAATCTTGCATATTTCTTTATAGCAGTGTAACAACAGACTAATACAGTGCCCATCCAGAATTCTGCTTGCAACAGAGATTCTGACAATTCACATTTTATAATAATAGAAATATTTTAATATTTTAATAAAGTTATATCTTAGGCAGCTGATGAGGCATGAAGTTGTTTATCAGGTGCTCTGATGGTACACAGTGCCAGGAAAGAGAATATGGAAAATCTAAATGACCACTCCTCTAGCTGACTTTTCTCTATGGCAGGGAGGTTCCTGGGGCATTAGTCTCTGCTAAGAAACACATATTGGAAACTGCAGAGAGGCTCATGGGAAAGCTGAAGCTTTTCTGATAAAATGATCCTGTGTGAATATCACTGATGCTCTTCCTGGATCCTCCTCCATCTTGGACTTGAATGTGATGTCTGGATTGAGCCATCTTTCCATTGCTCAGGATGGAAATGACAGAAAAGAAATCCCTGACCTTACTAAGCCATTTATGTGAGGTCACAGGTGATACCTGCAGAAGAGTTCATGAGAAAAAAATTCCTGTTTCAATCCACCTTACACTTTTCTGACACTTGTAGCAAAAAGCAATGCTCATCCATAAAATGCATGCAATTCACAGACAAGAAATTTTATGAGATCTATAGTAACAAAATAAGTAACACTATTCCTTTTTGTATGTGTATTATGTCTTCGAATAATAACTTAATTGAAAAGAATATATTACTAAAAATAAATCCCATGGCATTAGCTCCAAGTGCTTTGGTAGCCAGAACTGTAATTTTTGATCAATATTTAATATCAAAGAAGTTTTAGATTTTTAAAAATAAACATATAGAAAGATAATTGAATATGTCTACAGAGAGGCTGAGTATAGATAAATTGTTAGAAATAAAAGTAACTGAATTTATGTAGTGGTATAATGAGTACTAATGATTTGAGTATTAGATATAAGTTTATGAGTATTGAATTGTGTAACCTAGGGGTCTGAAAGTTTAGCACCAAGAAACGATAACTCTTGAAAATAACCCTGGAGAATCCAGAGAGATTAGATTCTGATTGTCAGTGAGTCAAAGGAAAGGCTCCCAATGACACCTGCAATGGATACCATTACGAGAGCCATAGGGTGGAGTATTGAGTTTAAAAGACATTATTACTTCACAAAACAATTATTTTTATTACTTGTTGTCCAGAATTCTGCCAAAACAAACTGAAAGCACCAAATGGATATGAATAAACTCATTTAATACAGCTATATGTTTCTTACCTCTTTTTTTCCCCTGTAAATTGATTCAAGTACAGAATTAATGAGGTCAAGATTATATCTTAGATCCCTGGATAGCCTAATTAATTTGCACAAAGAAAATTATATTTTATGACTATGGACTCTATGACTAACTTGGTCAGGTCACTTAGGAAATGTGTCACTGATCACAAGTGCAATTAGGTAAAAGTGCACAGATGTTTTAGAGAAAAATCTGCATCATCACTGAGAAATGAAACATCTGAAAATACAGAATGGCAGAATGTATGTTATTCATTTTATAGCTTAGCGGTTTTGATAAATATTTCTAATTGCAGAATTCTTTATCCAGATATTTCCTTGAATGCCCAGTGTGTGAAACAGAGTTAAACAGAGTTGCACTGGTTGATGAGGGGAGAAAACTGGAGTCTGTAAAACAAGGTTGTAAGGATTTTTATGCCTTCCTACTTCATTAACCCATGTTCTTTCATCTACCACCAAAACTACCCTCTGAAATAACTTTAAAAATGTGAGAATCGAGGTTCTGTGAGACACTGCTGTCAAAGCACTGATGTGTCCAGACACTCTTGAGGAAATATGTTAACTTCACTTCCCGGGTCCACAAGGGGCGTGGTTTCAAAAGCAAAAACTTCCCAGCATCATGCCTCCGTCCAGGTCCCGATCAGGGAAACCTAGAATTCTTTGTCTAAGGTTCCCGCCCTGGCTAGGTAAAATTCCAGGTGCGCTTCCTTTGTTCAGAAAGCCCGCCAAAAGCCCTGACAGAAGGGGCTCTGCTGTGGGCCCAAGCAGCCAATCTGGAATCAGAGTCAAACATCAGTCACTCCAGAGGAAGTTTAAAAGAACGCCTCTCATTGGACAAAAACATGAATGGGGCGGGAATAACTTCAAAGTTAAAACCCCACTGCCCCTTACGGATTTCCCTCTCTGGAATTCCCTCCCACAACAGCGTGGAAGCTCTCTTTACTTCTCTCTCTTTCTCTCTCTGCCTAATTGCTCTCTGCAGAACTCTTTGAGTCCGACATTTACTTGACCGGTAAGCTTACCGCGCCGCCAGGGCCTCTTCCTCATTCCCGGGGCCACAGAGCCCAAAAAACCTCAGGGCACATCCCATCGGCTAGAGAGCTGTGTCCTGTCCCACGACCTGGTTACACTGTCATTGTAGACATTAGGAAATGGTCGTCTGAGACCACACAGTCAGGCAGTGGCAAATATGGGATTTAAACTCAGGTAGTGAAATTATTTCTGTGTACCATAATTCAGTAATTCACATTTATTTATCTCCCGCTTAACAGACTGAGTTGTTTTCCAGACCAATGAGTAGCTTTGCTCCACACTGTGATTTATTCAGTGATCCGGATTTGTTGCAATTCAATTATTCCATTGCTCTCTTGTCATTATTTTCATGAGGAAAATTTGTCTGCAAAACACTCTAGTTGACACTTGAGAAGAGAGTCTGGGAGAGGACCACCCATGGAATTGCGAACCAGGCCTGAGAGTGGAACGTGGCGTGAGAGTGGACACGTGTCCGAAGTTAACATCAAATGAGACTGGGCAGCCTTGTGTCCAGAAGCTAGGAAGACAGATTTTGATGAACAATTGGGAATATCCGTCATTGAACCCTGTTAATTCCTACAACTTGTGGAAGCATTATCTTCAGTTTTAATAATAAACTTACTAAATAGGTTTAAGATTCTTCAGAGTTCTTTCATATCAGTTTTCTCCTGTGTCTTAGCCCCTTTGCACTGCAATAACAAAATATGTTAGACTAGGTAAATTATAATGAACAGAAATGTATTTCTATTCTGGAGGCTGGAAGTTCAAGATCAAGGTGCCAACAACGGTGTCTGATGAGGGCTACTCAGGTTTCAAAATACTACCTTGTGACTCTGTCTTTATGTGATGGAAGGCGGAAAGGCAAGAAAGTGCTCCTTTAACCTGGGACCCTTTCCTAAGAAAGCTAATCTGTTCATGAGGCCGGAGCCCTCCTGGCATAATCACCAACCTAAAGGCCCCTTCTCTTAATACCAATACAAGGGGAATTAAGTGTCAACATGAATTTTGGAGAGCACATATTCAAATCACAGCAAGAAAACCCAGTCAAGTTCAAAGAGCAGGAGTATCCTGACAATCTTAAAAGTAAGGTTTAGGAAGTACAGCAATAAAGACCTTTCAAATCAAATGTTTGTCCAGCCTTCAACAATGGCCACTTATTTGCAGAAATTATTTCTTTGGCCAGATTACAAAATCTTTCTTCTTTCTTTTCATTTTTATTCCCTTACACATATTTCAGACACTATAGGTTTTCTGATTACCTTGGTAGAGGAAAGTGTAAGGTATTCTTTGTTTTAGTATTCATATGACCCATTCAGATCTCCTTAAATGTAGATATTGAGTAAATCTCACCTAAGTTTTAATATTGATTAAAGTAGTAGTATTGGAGTGGTAATGATTGAACCAGAGTAGTATTCTGTTGGTGTCTTAGTTGATTTATTTTTGGTGCTTTTAAATCACTTGAATATGTTAAGACTGGCCAACACTTTCAACATAGTGAAAGGACATAAAATAGACATTAACATAAAAATAGCTTCAGACAGATTAGTTTTTGAATAATAGGAAACTCACAGATGAAAACCAAATATTGTGATACTATGGGTCAAGAACTGACTTATGTGAGTAAACTTCTTATTTTCAAAAATATCAATAAAATACATGGCTGAGTTCATAAGATGCTTTTGTGGTATTAATATGTGTGATAAAATATCAGATTTGAGAACATAATTTAGTAAACTGAAAACAAATAAGCAAAACCTCTCTGTATCTCTATATTTATCTCTCCCTTGTTCCAGAGGGATTTATGGCAATTTTGAAGGTTAAGAAAAGTTATTTTGTAGGTAAGTGGCTCCCAGATTCTGCTGTGTGAAATCTTTTTTTTTTTTTTACTTGCACAATGTTTAATAGGCATGGAAAAAAGCTCTCTCTAGTCAAAAAAAGTTGGAAAATGATGCATACTTTAGTCTCTTTTGGAGATTTGCAGTAAACGTCAACATAGCAAATTATTTAAGGTGAACTGACTAAAAATATTCGGTTTAATGCTGTGTCTTCTGCACTGGTTTGATTATGAGGCACACGTTTCTCCTCTCAAAACATCTATTGTCATTCTACAAATCACGGATTATTATTTGCTCTTATTTTTTAACTACTGATAAGACTAATCTCCGACTTTTGAAAACAAGATAAAAAGCATATATAAAATGTCACAAATATTTGATTTTTATTTAATTTTTGTTAATTATTTGATTTAATTGTCGAAATACACAAAACGAGTGCAATTATAGAAATCTATAATATTGCCTGAGAATTTCAAATTTCACTTTCAGAAATAGCATTACCAAAGTTTCAAAAAGCAAAAGTACAGTTATTCTTGGGAATAAATTTGCCATGTTCTTTGCTTGAGTTTCAATGTTTCCTCTTACACATATGATATTACATAAATGCACAAATATGGTGATGCCGTTTATGCTTTTGGTTGTCTTCTTTTTTCCCCTGCTCCCCACCCTGCATTTCTTTTTCCTTTCAGCCACATTGGCACTTTTGTCTCTACTCCAGAGAATGCACATCAGCCTATTACATATTATTCCATATATTTCATCTGGAATCATATATAAAAAGACACAAACACACACACACATTTAAGGATGAGCTTCTGGAGGTCAACTTCTTGGATTTGCATCTTGGCACTGACGTTTACTGTGTGACCTTGAAGAAGCTTTCTAACCTCTCAGTTACTTA
Organism: Cebus imitator; assembly: GCF_001604975.1. Lineage (NCBI taxonomy): Eukaryota > Metazoa > Chordata > Mammalia > Primates > Cebidae > Cebus > Cebus imitator. Next base: position 6,511,656 of record NW_016107350.1, on the reverse strand, counting down.
GCTGGTTTATTTGAAAACTGGGCTAACAGGGATGTTGTGAAGATTAAGTGCATTATTTCACGTTATGTGCTTAGAAAGATACCTGGTATGAAATGGGTGTTCAATAACGTCAGTGACTAGCATAATGTTTATTGTATTATTTCATTTAGTAATATTATTTCATTGGTAGCTTGCTTTTCAAAATGTGATCATATATACACCATTTTCTTCATCTTACTTTACTGATTTATAATAGTTTTACTTTGTGGAAATTATTCCAAATCAACTAATTAACCTTAAGTTAATGTCTATGTATTATTAGATGGCAGATTATTCAGCCATTTTCCTCATCATGACATTCATTTATTTCTAGTGTTAATTGTAAATGATGCTACAATAAACACAGAGCTATGTATGTCCTTCTGCATTGGTTTATTTTCTGCTTTAAAATTTAAAAAATTGTGGTAAAAGACACATAACATGAAGTTTTTACCACCTTAACAGTTTGTAAATATACATTTCAGTAGTGTTAACTACATATACATATTGTGCGACACAATATTCAAAACTTTCTTCATCTTGCAGGACTGAAATTCTCTATCCATTAAATATCACCTCATGTTTTCCCCTTACACACAGTCCCTGGAAACCACCCTTCTACTTTCTGTCTCTATCAATATGACTAGTCTGGGTGCCTTGTAAAAGTGGAATCATAAAGTCTCTTTCTTTCTGTGACTGGCTTATTTCATTTAGAATGATGTCCTCAAGTTTCATCCATGTTGTAGCAGATGGCAGAATTTTCTTCCTTATTAAGCCGAATCATATTTTATTTCATTCATATATTATAATACCTCATCTTCTTTATCCATTCATCCTTTGGTTGTGGGACACTTGGGTTGCTTTTATCTTTTGGCTGTTGTAAATAATGCCGTTAAGACCATGGGTATTCCCAAAATCATTAGCAACAAAAGCCAAAATAGACAAATGGGACCTAATCAAACTCCACAGCTTCTGCATGGCAAAAGAAACAGTCATTAGAGTGAATCGGCAACCAACAGAATGGGAAAAAGTTTTTGCAATCTACCCTTCTAACAAAGGGCTGATATCCAGAATTTACAAAGAACTAAAACAGGTTTACAAGAAAAAAACAAGCCCATTCAAAAGTGGCCAAAGGATATGAACAGATACTTTACAAAAGAAGACATACATGAGGCCAACAAACGTGAAAAAATGCTCATCATCACTGGTCATCAGAGAAATGCAAATCAAAACTACATTGAGATACCATCTCATGCCAGTTAGAATGGCGATCGTTAAAAAATCTAGAGACAACAGATGCTGGAGAGGATGTGGAGAAATAGGAACACTTTTCCACTCTTGGTGGGAGTGTAATTAGTTCAACCATTGTGGAAGACAGTGTGGCGATTCCTCAAGGGCCTAGAAATAGAAATTCCATTTGACCCAGCAATCCCATTACTGGGTATATATCCAAAGGATTATAAATCATTCTACTATAAGGACACGTGCACACGAATGTTCATTGCAGCACTGGTTACAATAGCAAAGACCTGGAACCAACCCAAATGCCCATCGATGATAGACTAGACAGGGAAAATGTGGTACATATACATCACGGAATATTATGTAGCCATCAAAAACGATGAGTTCGTGTCCTTTGTAGGGACATGGATGAACCTGGAAAACATCATTCTCAGCAAACTGACACAAAAGCAGAAAATCAAACACCGCATGTTCTCACTCATAGGCGGGTGTTGAACAATGAGAACACATGGGCACAGGGAGGGGAGCACTACACACCGGGGTCTGTTGGGGGGAAATAGGGGAGGGACAGTGAGGGGTGGGGAGTTGGGGAGAGATAGCATGGGGAGAAATGCCAGATATAGGTGATGGGGAGGAAGGCAGCAAATCACACTGTCACGTGTGTACCTATGCAACAGACTTGCATGTTCTTCACATGTACCCCAAAACCTAAAATGCAATTAAAAAAAAAAAGACCATGGGTGTTCAAATAACTCTTCAAAACTGCTTTCAGTTCTGAGTATAAACTCAGAAGCAGAATTGCTAAATCATATGGTAATTCTATTTTTCATATTTTGAGGTGCGCCATACTGTTTTCCGTAGTAGCTATGCCATTTTACTGTATTGGTTTTTATTTCTGCTGGTTTTCTGTTAACATTTTGATTCTAGTGTAGATTAATGTCTTTTAGAGATTATTTAGATAGAAATAAGAATAAAATGGTTTTAGTAGTGAAATCTACTAAAACCTATGGAATCATCTAGGAAGGAGTCTAGGACTGGATTTAGAATGGATATAGTTACTGTCTAACACATCATAAAGAATTTTTGATAATTATGTAATCACTGCTATAGAAACTAAAAGTTTAATCTTTTGACATTTAAGTATATAATAATTATATTGTCATATGTTCATGGATGTCTTCAAGAGTTGAAAATTCACCTTTCTATCTGAAAATGTCAGCACCGTTGCTATTAACAGAAGTAGTTTCTTATCAAGATCCAGAAATTATTTTTGAAATAGATGTTTTCTTTTTCCTATTGTCTTTCTATTCTCTAGGTTTTAAATATACAAGTTCTCTAATACATGACCTTCATTAGCACCCATGGCCTACTTTTATATCTCAGTTTCATAGAAATCATGTGATTTTACTGATATTTCTAAATTATGTTGTAAAAATAATTTCTATTAAGTGGCTACCAGAAATCAATAATATAATAGATTCCAGTTTTCCAAATACTTGTTTTGATCTGGCAGTTGTGGAGTGGAGCCTAGGATTCCTCATTTCCTTTTTTTTTCTTTGAGACAGAGTCTGGCTTTGTTGCCCAGGCTGGAGTGGGATTTCTCATTTCTAATGAGCTTCCACAGTGTAGGTCACACCTTGTGCAGCAGGGGACTAGAGGACCAACAGAGGTCTGGCTCCTATGGCAAAAAACGAGCCAATTCTTAAAAGTAGCTTTTAATCTATGCTATTATCTTTGTTGAGAATGCATTTTTCCTAAGGTCAAAAAATTTATTCAGTTTTAACTTGCTGAATTGATTCTTTAGATTTTGTATCTCTTTGCTCACACCATAACCACTGCATTCTTTTAAGTACAATCAACAATTTTCCTTCTTTGCATCTTTTGATTTTTCCTGTTTGTCACAGAAATACTGTGTTTTTCTGAGCCCCTAGATTGAAAATATCCAGTTACCAAATGTTTAACTTTTAATAGACTTGACATATTGAAGTAATATATACATATACATACTATAATTATATGTAGACTATTTAGTATTATACATTGTTACAGTAATTAAAATTCTTATACTTCTAAACACAGGAGACCATGTAGAAATGATGAGAAAGTAATGAGTATTATATTATGATTTATCTTATGAAAATACTGTATTCTGTCAAACATGCATGTGATATACATCCAACATATAATTATTGCATCTGGAGAAATACTATGTGACCACTGATACACATGAAAACAAATACAATTTCTTTTAACTAAAATGAGATGCCTTGAAGGGAAGGAGTATAGTTTACTAGAGCATAGTGCTGGGTATCAGGAATCAGAATTATATGACCTAGACCAGGGCTTTCCAATTTCTGGGCCATGGACCAGTACTAATCCATGTCCTGCTAATAACCAGGCTGTAAACCAGAACGTGAGCAGTGGGCAAGTGAGTAAAGCTTCATCTGTATTTATAGCTGCACTCCATCACTTGCTTTAATGCCTGAGCTCTGCCTCCTGTCAGATCATCAGTAGCATTAGATTCTCGTAAGAGTGCACACCCTATTGTAAACTATGCATGCGAGGGATCTAGGTTGGGTGCTCCTTAGGAGACTCTATTGCTTACCTGAGATGGAGCTGAGGCAGTGATGCTAGTGCTGGGGAGTGGCTGCACATAGGATGAACATTAGCAGAAAGGTTTGATTGCACAGAGATGGTAATAAATCCATTGCTTACAGACTCATATCAAAACCCTATCAGTGAGTGGCAAGTGACAAGCTGCATCTGGTGGTTGTGTTTAAGTCAGAATGTGACACTCATATTAGTCCACGTGTGACCCTCATTATTTTATGAACTGCTTCTATTCATGCCTCTTTCTTGCATTGCACACTTTTCTTAGTCGAGTTTTGGTAAGCCCACGTGCTTACCCTAGCCAAAAAGAGTAAAAAACAAACATCACCGGAGAGCTTCTTTGAAAAGGAGAAAAGACCCAATGATGAGACAGAAGAAGACTCTAAGACTGCCAACAAAAAGAAAGCTACATTTAAAAGAAAATGCCAAGAGTCCTACTAAAAGTATGGGTTCATTACAAGAAGTGATTCATATTCTCCAAAGTCACTTTGTATAATAGGTGGTGATCACCTATCCAATGAAGCCATGAAACCTTCAAAAGTGCTTTGTCTCATGGAGACCAATGAACCTGCATTAAAAGACAAGCCTTTGGAGTTTTTCAAATGTAAACAAATGTGAACACAAAGAAGAGAAGCAATTATTGAAGGCCACCACTTCATCAGATGTGTCTGCACTGATACCATCATTCTTGTGCTAACCACATTGCTAAGCTAAGAAGCCCTTTATTCTTGGTGAATAGTTGATCCTGCGTGCTGCTAAGGACATTTGTTGCAAACTTTTAGGAGAGGCTACAGTTCGAAAGGTGGTACATGTTCCTTTTTCAGCCAGCACCATAACTAAATGAATTGATAAAATAGAAGATATTGAGACGCCATTGTTAGAGAGGATTAATGAGTCACTGAGGTGTGCAATCCAGGTTGATGAGTCTGCTGATGTTGACAACAATGTAACAAGGCTTGTTTTTATGCAATGTATTTTCAGGAGGATGTGCACTAGGAAATGTTGGGTGTACTTTTCTTGCCAACCAACACCATAGGTGCAGCACTATCAAGGCTTTGAATGATTACATATCGGGAAAACTGAATTGGTCATTTTGTGTTGGTATATGCATGGGCAGAGTGGCTATGACTGGACAGCTCTCTGGTTTCACTACTTGGGTCAAAGAGGTTGGTTCTGAATGTGAGTCTACGCACTGTGTCATCCATAAAGACATGCTGGCTAGCCAAAAAAGATCACCTGAACTTAACATCATTTGGGAGAATGTAATTAAAATTATCAACCACATTAAAGTATATGCCCTTAACTTATGTCTGTTCACTAAGCTCTGTGAGGAGTTAGATGCAGAGCACACCTGTCTTCTCTCATACATACAACTGAGATGGATTTCTAAAGGTGAATCACTGGCCAGAGTTTCTGAGTTTTGAAAGCCACTCCAGAGATTTCTTTTAGAAAATGTCACCACTGACAGCACATTGCAGTGATATAGACTGGGTCGAAAAACTTGCTCACTCATGTGACATATTCAACCTGCTCAACAAACTCAATCTGTCACTTCAGGGAAGAATGACAACTGTGCTCAAGTCAGCAGATAAAGTAGGTGCATTCATTCTTTTTTTCTTTTTTTTTTTTTTTTGTGAGATGAAGTCTCACTCTGTCGCCCAGGCTGGAGTGCAGTGGCGTGATCTCAGCTCACTGCAACCTCTGCCTCCCGGGTTCAAGTGATTCTCCCATCTCAGCTTTCTGGGTAGCTGGGACTACAGGTGTGTACCACCATGCCCCACTAATTTTTTGTATTTTTAATATAGATGGGGTTTCACCGTGTTAGCCAGGATGGTCTCCATCTCCTGACTTCATGATCCACCCTCTTTGGCCTCCCAAAGTGCTAGGATTACAGATGTGAGCCACCGCTTCCAGCCAAAGTGGGTGCATTCAAAGCCAAATTGGAATTATGAGGGTGATGAGTGAATACTGAGATTTTTTTTTACATGTTTCAAACATTAGCAGAGATTTTGAAAGAGATTGAGCCAGAGCCTCCTTTCTCCCAATCTTCTTTCTCTTTTGATTACCTACTACAGGTTTCAAAAGAGTTTGAGCATTACTTCCCAACCATAAAAGACCCCTGAACTGGGAAGGAATGGATTCACTTCCCATTTGTAAATAAACCAGGAGAATCCACTTTGTCCGTGCCGGAAGAGGGTCAAATGCTTGAGATCTCAAATGACAGTGGCCTTGAAAGCGTGTTTGAGACAGCTTCAAATCTCCATATGTTCTGGGTCAAAGTCAAGGTGGAATACCCTGAAATGGCCACAAAAGCACCCAAAAGCCTGCTTCGGTTTCCAACATCTAACTTTGTGAAGGAGGGCTTTCTGTAGTGACAGCAACAAAAACAAGATTACAGAGTAGACTGGACATAAACAACATACTTGGGGTATCATTGTCTTCCATCACAACCAGATAAGACCATCTAGTTACAAGCTCAGGGCTCCCATTGATTCTACATTATGATGAGTTGTATAATTCTTTCATTATATATTACAATGTAATAATAATAGAAATAAAGTACACAATAAATGTAATGTGCTTTAATCATTCCGAAACCATCCCCCACCACAGTCCATGGAAAAATTGTCTTCCATGAAACCAATACCTGGTGCCAAAAAACACTGGGGACCACTAACCGAGACACATACAAAAACCTGGAGGAGTCCAGGTATTGAGTCATGGATTAGGAACTTGTTTGTCTTACAACTGGGGACTACAGAAAAGTAGATGGTGTGTAGTTGAAAGGTAATAAGACCAAGACTTCCATTGACCTCAGGAGTGACCTAGAGGCACCAGAAGTGGAGTTGATCATTTTACTAAAAAGTTAGTAGGAGTTCAGCTCGCCGATAGAAGAAAAGTCAAAGAAAGACTTAGAGTGACTGTCTTCTCAGTCCTGCGCGTCCCCTTCCCTGTGCAGATGGGCCTCTCTGTTATTCTTTTTCCCTGTGACTTTTGATCTTTCTTATCCTGTTCTTCTTTGTATTTGTTCTCCTCTTCAACTCTAGTAGGCATCATTGAGATCTCCATATGCTTCTCATTATTGCAAAGAAAATCACAGTTCTGGAATTAGATGCAAGTCTGATGGAAGTAATTTTGATTAATTGATTCTAGCAACATAAATATGTTCTACATCGATCTCAGCTTGAAATGCCTTGATTTGGAAGTTAACATTAGGTAAGGAAATGCTTATAAATGTTTACTTGGGGATTCAGAACTCAGAAGTATAGCTGTGGTAGTGTTTAGCATTTTACACAGGACAAAAACATTTCTATGGAGAAAAAAAGGTAGAGGCAAATGACCCCTAGCTTAAGCAAAGTATTTCTAGTTCTTTAGGCTGGGCACAGTGGTACACACCTGTAATTCCAGCACTTTGGGAGGCTGAGGTGGGTGGATGGTTTGAGCCCAGGAGTTCCAGACCAGTCTAGGCAACATGGCAAGACCCCGTCTCTACAAAAAATAAACAAATTAGCCTGGCATGGTGGCACATGCCTATAGTTCTAGCTATATTTGAGGGGCTGAGGTTAGAGGATTGCTTGAGCTTAGGAGGTCAAGGCTGCAGTAAGCACTCCAGCCTGGGCAACAGATTGAGACCCTGTCTCTAAAACACATGCACGTACACACACACAGTGTGTGTGTGTGTGTGTGTGTGTGTGTGTATAAAGGTGACAAGAATCCTACTTGGCGAGTATGAATATAAACTACCATAGTTAATATTTTTATATTGCTATTGGAGCTGAAAAATGTTTAGAAGCCAACCATTTCCTAATTCCTAATGACCCCATTTACAGGAGAAGATATTAAAGTCATTTAAAGACTACATGAACATTAATCCTACTCTTTATTTTCAATATAAGATTTTTTTATTTCCCCATGTGTATAGATAATAATGATAATCAAAACAATTATAAAATAAGAATTAGATACACATACATACATACACATTATATTTTAATTCAGAGTGATTTAGGTCACTAGGCTTGCTAAAATAGTCTCAAGAAGTATGTATATATGTGCTTATATATGTATATATATTTGTACTTACATTCATTTTTAAATACTAAAATGTTTGTAGAAGAGTCATGAGACTTTAGAATAAAAATAACTAAAAAAAATACCAATGTATTCATTGTAAAGTCTGCAAGTCATAAAATATATCCATTTTCATGGGTTCTGCTGTGCATACCTGTGGAAAACAAAATACGAGCAAAGCTTAACTTCTGCAGTTATAATTAATCTTTCTAAATTTAACATCATTCTACAAGAACACAATTTTTATCTACTCCATGTTAAGTGTGTAAGTAAATTCAAAGCAAAGTAATGTTTAAAAATTTTTGGCTGTTGCTTTTCTAAATTTATCTGAGGCATTTTCATTTTGGTCTCAGTTCATAAGTTCTTCCCTGATCTCCTTTTTAAAAATAGCCCTGCCAACTCTATTAAGTCAGTTTATTCTCATTCCTGCAGAGCACTTGTTAGTACCTGGAAGTATCTTGTTTATTTATGTTTTAGTTGTTCATTGTTATCTAATCCAAGAGCAAATCCAGGTTTTGTGGAGTCTAAAGCTTCCATGATTCTGGTGATCCTTTTAAAGAAGATAATTTGAAATTATGGGTACAGCAAGTCTTGAATAATGTTGTTTTGTTCAACATCATTTCATAGTAACATTTATGAGCAATAACATAGACTCCCAGAGGGACCACTGTCTGTGTGGAACCTTCTCTCTGGATCTGATGGGCTTTCTCTGGGTTTTCCGGTTTCCTTCCACATTCCAGAGATGTGGACATTAGGTGAACTGGAGCCTCAACATTGTCCCCATGTGAATGAGTGTGAGTGTGAGTGTGAGTGAACCCCTTGATGGTGTATTGTCCTGTCTGTCTCTCCCACCTTGCACCCTGAGCTGCTGGGATAGGCTCTGGCTAATCACAACCCTGAACTGGAATAATTGGGTAAATAATTATCTTATATTTACTAAATATATGTATGTCTATTAAATATATGCATAGCTAAATTTATTTGGTTAATAGTAGGAGTGTTTTGGTTTTCATTTAGGAGTTTGGTGATGCTTTTGTGGTTAGAAATATGCAGTAGAAACTTAACTCTTGTTGACATCAATTTGTCAATGTAAAGTTGGATTCGTGATATGTTGTTCAACTTAAAGTTGCTGTTTTCAAGAAATTATCTACTTACTATACAAAATGAAGTACAAAACGTTGCAGAAAGCACTGTGCAAGGGAGTGGACCCGAAGCTTTTCTGCATTGGTTTCAGAGTAAATCTAACCCTGGTCTTATCAGCTTGTGAGATCTCTGAGAGTAGAGACTTTGTTTCTTGGTCACTGCTGTATCTTCAGCACTTCACAGATACTTAATACATATTTTTTGAGTGAATTAATGAAGGTGCATGCCACAGTCATAATTCCTTTATTGCCCATAATTGCTTTTCTCATAACAAATACAAATTTCTGCTGTTATAAATAATGAAGCACAGTGATCTCCTTATTTTATTGTTCCATTTGAGCTCCTGTATTTGTTTGCTATGGTGCTTTATGGAAAAGTAATTTTATTGTAACAAGGATTGCATTTTTTTTCAGTTTAAATTGCTATCCAGCATGACGTCTCTCAGGATATAATATTATATTTCACTATTATAGTTCATGTAATTGTAAAAGAGTTAGCAAGATAATTTTTTACTTTCCCGTTTTAGAATTTTATGGGTACTTATATTTATTTTTGACTTAATTTTATTTTCTGAATTTTGATGAGCATATATTGATTTTTACAAGACAAATAATGAAACAAATTTTTTGGAAAAAGAAAACCAACAGAGTAAGTTTTGTTTTTTACTGATTACCTGAAGTCTATCACCACTTTCCAGAATACTTTTGCCACATGAAATTACTGTTCATTCCTACTCACCTTATTCTAATTTTTTCCTTTCGTAGTGGTGGTAGTTTATTTATCTTACAGGCAGATGTCTGCTAAGAGTTGAAGTGTTTCTCAATGAATAGCTTTCAGGCCTGAAATTTTGTTCATATGCACACTCCTTTTGTTTACTTGAGACATCCTGAAATTACACATACTCAAATTACAGTACTATTCTTACTTGTTTGAATGTTAGTAACTACAGGGAATAGTTACTATGTGGTCCCACAGCTATTCTTCTTTCATTTTTTTCTCTGAAATTCCTACATTTTAAGGGCTTAATTCAAACAACCTGGGTATATTTGATTGTAATTTATTAATTACATTCAAATAATTTATTTGGGACAATGTGGTGTGATTGTCTGATCAAAGAGTTTCAATGTGCTTTCATTTATGCAAACGAGATACACTATTTAGGAAGTGTCTCAGGTGAAGAGTTATGCATCTGGCATGAACATGCAGTTGGATCAAAGCCAGCCCCTGGGTGATTTCCCATGGTAGGACACTGACTGGCTAGAGTGAAGCTACAGAAAGCTCAGCTTAGCCTCAGTGTTCAGTAACTACAGGGAATAGTTACTATGTGGGCCTACAGCTACAGTTACTATGTGGTTTATACATTTTAGGAGTCGATAGTTAATTGTAACTAGTTTTAGGACTCTCTTTTTCTTGTTAGTATGTCTCAGTATGTTCCAGGTTAACTGGTCCCATTCTAGCACTGTGAACTTATGCTAATATTAGCATAAGAAAGGATAATTAAGAAGCAAATCTACTGTCTTTAGAATAAACAAATGAAAGATCATGTGCTTGGCTGCAGGTTAAATAGAAAGGACTCTGAGATTATGTATTCGATTTGAATTACCCATATCAGAGTACTCTGTTAGTCATGGAAATTAGCAGGTTTTCTTTAGAAGTTCTAGCGTTAAACAGGGAAGTATGGAAAAGTATAATCCATTGTGGAAAAGTATAATCAATTTACTGAGGGAATTATAGGATAAGGATGTAAAAAGTAACCCCAATCACAAAGTCAATGATTTTCAGACACTAGTTGAACAAAATCATAACAGATTTCAAAGAATCAGACTTTGTCTGTGTTCGATATTCTTGCTGGAATTTCTAGGAATTATTCTAAAATTAGCAATTGGAGCTCTATGACCTGGCAAGAGGGGCTTGAGTCTTCAGGGATTATAAAAAATTCCCATATTTTGGAGGCACAACAGAGAAGGTCCTTCAGCACGATTAAAATTGCATGTCTGTTTGTGGTACTTTCTCTTCTTAGTGTGAACGTTGCCAAATATCTTATGACAATGATGGTGCAGAGCATTGGTTCTCAAATCTTAATGTCCATCAAAATCATCTGGAGGATTTTTGTTAAACATAGCCTGCCCTTCCCCAGTCCACCAGGAGTAGGTCTGGGAGGGACAGAGAATTCGCCTTTCTAACAAGTTCCCTAATACAAGTGGTTGGGGAGCTACACTTAGAGAAATAATGATGCAGGGTGTGGGTGGACTAAAAACATCACTTATCCATATAGTTTTAGGGTTACAAATCCATCAGAGTCATCATTTTATATACCTTCATGACAAAAATGAGAAAAGATTAATTCTAAAGCTTTTCTGTTGACAAAATGACAAAGCTGTTCATATAGCTTCTGATACTGGAAAAATTAAATGTAGCAACTTATGACTACTAATTAGCAAAAGTAAAATCCTACTAATTAGGATTTAGAATTAGTTGTCATGTATTCTTGATCCAGTCACCCTCAGTGGTAATCTCTCACATACTATATATCATAATATAAAAACCAGAAAATTGACGTTAGTCCAATCCAAAGAATTTATTCATAGTCCACTAGTTTTTTT
>NW_016107350.1:6475463-6499929 GCF_001604975.1 Cebus imitator | reverse complement strand
GGAGTGCAGTGGTGCAATCTCGGCTCACTGCAACCTTCACCTCCTAGGTTCAAGTGATTCTCCTGCCTCAGCCTCCCGAGTAGCTGGGATTACAGGCATGTGCCACCACACCCAGCTAATAGATTTTTTTTTTTTTTGTATTTTTAGTAGAGATGGGGTTTCACCATGTTGGTCAGGATGGCCTGGATCTCCTGAACTAATGATCTGCCTGCCTTGTCCTCCCAAAGTGCTGGGATTACAGGCATGAGCCACCACGCCCAGCCCCATATTCCACTAGTTTTACAGGCACTCACTGTGTGTATATAAATTTCCTTGCAATTTTATCACATGTGGAGATTTATGTAACCACTACCACAATCAAGATAAAGATAGTTCCATCTAATGAAGATCTCTCTACCCTTTTATTAAAACATCTACCTTCCTTGTCCCTGTTCCTCAGCCATTAGCCAGTCCTATTTGGCAATGTGCATATTTGTTGCTATTCAGAGCTCACAGTCTTCCTATGCTGGCTAAGGTGGAATTTACGGCTGTGGGATTGTGGGAAATCATATTCCTAATGGGCACTAGATGAGCAGCTTTTAGTGCTCTTTAAGGTAAAGTAAAAGCCCTAGTTTTTACAAGATGGATCTTTGTTTACATAGCACAATAAAGCAGCAATGATTGCTAAATGTAGGCCATGCATTTCCCATTTTGCCACTAATATGGAAAGAGGTAATTTCAGTTTTAAAAGGTCTGCCCAATACTTTAGCTGTAATTTCTAGAAAGGTTTTACCTCCAACTTTTCTACACTCATCCAAACTTTCCAGATAAATGACACCAGAGCACTCTATAGGTCTTATGTGTCAGATAGTTGTAATTAGGGAAAAATGCCTGCTAGCCATGTCCATGTTGTAAGGAGAGCCTTATAAGCTGTCACCATGGTCTGGCACATAAGTGAAAAATGAGTTATTGGTATCTGAGTTCAAAAGAAAATTAGATCTTAAGAGTAAGAAGTCATTGAATGATTGGCACCAATGCTTTTGTGTAGCGAGAGGTGTAGCCCAGTTAAGGTGTTGCAATGGTGTCTCCTGATATTTATAGTTACAGCAGAATGCAAAAGTTGAGATACTAGTTTATTTCATTTTTACAACCAAAACAAATCTATTAATATTATAGTGGCTTAACATGAGCTGAAATGAACTGAACTTGGTAGGTAAAAGAGAACATTTAAAAATCTCTGCCCATTTTCTAGCCATTCCCTAGGGTTTGGTAGCCTTCTTAAATATGCTCATTCCTACTTTTGGTCACAGACAATGCATGGAAGTCCCTTAATACTGACTTGACTCTCCACATGAACCTCAAGGTTGGTCTACACCTCCAAGGACACGCCAACCTCCTCCAGGGTCAAATCCCACCCAAATCTCTTTCATCGCCCGGTCAGCATGCTCTCACTTCATCTCATAGCAAGTTGGACTCTTGAGAACTTTTCTATTCCCTTTCCAATGCATTGTTATAATATAAATTCTATATCCTGCATCCTTCAATGATCTTGCCTTTTTATTCTCCCTACTTCCTGAATAAGCATTTCTCAAAATGCTTTGAATGCCTGAAAATACTCATATAGATTTCTCTTTTGTTCAGTCCATCTAGCTCAGTGGTTCTTAACATTTAGTTTGCCTCAGAATGACAGTACAGGTTTTAGGCACAAAGCCTCGTATGCTATTTTTATTGACAGTTTAAGATTCTTAATCGTTTTTAACCATATAGAATTTTTACTTTGTTCTTTGGGAACCAAATCCCTGCCTGATATGAGACTCCAGTTACATATGTACACACAAATTATTTTAAATTACTATTTTTAAACTTCAGTAGTTTTTGGGGAACAGGTGGTTTTATTGTTACGTGGATAAGCTCTTTAGTGGTAATTTCTGAGATTTTGATGCATCTGTACCTCATGTGTGGTCTTTTATCCCTCATATCCCTCACCCCTTCCCACCATTCCCCCCAGGTCCCCAGAGTCTGTTATATCGTTCTTATGCCTTTACCTCCTCATAGCTTAATTCTCACTTGTAAGTGAGAACATATGAAATTTGGTTTTCTATTTCTGAGTTACTTCACTTAGAATAATGTTCTGCAACTCTATCCAGGTTGCTGTGACTGCCATTATTTCATTCCTTTTTATGGCTAAGTAGTATTCCATGATGTATATATGCCACATTTTCTTGACCTACTTGTTGGTCAATAGGCATGTAGGCTGGTTCCATATTTTTACAATTGTGAATTTTGCCACTATAAATATGTGCGTGAAAGTGTCTTCTTCGTATAATCCTTTCCTCTGGGTAGATACCCAGTAGTAGGATTGCTGGATTAAATGGTAGTTCTACTTTTATTTTTTAAGGAATCTCTATACTGTTTTCCTTAGTGGTTGTACTCATTTACATTCCCACTAGCAGTGTAAAAGAAGTGTTTTCGCTGGGCGCGGTGGCTCAAGCCTGTAATCCCAGCACTTTGGGAGGCCGAGGCGGGTGGATCACGAGGTGAAGAGATCGAGACCATCCTGGTCAACATGGTGAAACCCCGTCTCTACTAAAAATACAAAAAATTAGCTGGGCATGGTGGCGTGTGCCTGTAGTCCCGGCTACTCGGGAGGCTGAGGCAGGAGAATTGCCTGAACCCAGGAGGCGGAGGTTGCGGTGAGCCGAGATCGCGCCATTGCACTCCAGCCTGGGTAACAAGAGCGAAACTCCGTCTCAAAAAAAAAAAAAAAAAAAAGGAAGTGTTTTCTTTTCTCCTTATTCATGCCAACATCTGTTACTTTTTCATTTTTTAGTATGTTTTTATGCATTAACTCTTGTGACTGTTGCAACAATGCCATGATGCAGAAAAGGTAGATATTTCAGTTTTCAAGATGGATAAATAAGGCTGGGAACTAACATGCAAAGGAAGATAATGTTTGAAATGTTGTCTATTTATTAATGTGCTTTTCTCTTCACCACTTCTTTGTACATCACTTTACCTTGAGATAAACTGTGATTGTTGTATCAGAAATTCAAGAGAAAGAATCCATCAATGTCTGCAAGAGCCTGATTTTACTGAGAAGAAATGCTCTTGAGAATAAAAAGGGAAGGAGGCACGATATAGAATTTATATTGTAACATTGGAAAGGGAATAGAGATTTGGGCGGGAGTTGACTTTGGAGGAGGTTGGCATGTCCTTGGAGGTGTAAACCAACCTTTAGGCTCACTTGGAGAGTCAAGTCAGTATTAAGGGACTTCCCTGCATTGTCTGTGACCAAAAATATGAAGTGAGTGTATGAGCACCCAGCCAATGATTTTGATGCCCTATAACCATCCAAAAGAAGCCTGCATGTTAGCTGTGTAACGACCGACAAAACTCTTCTTTCATGGCTGCCTGACATGACCTTTTCAAGAGAATCGTTGGCTTGTGCCCTCTCATTTTTCTGAGTTCCATTCAAAATGACCTATATGGATACTCCTCTTTTCAATGGCCAGAACACCTGATAGCTCTGTCACCCCCAGAAGGATAGTGTGATACGAAAGGAAAAAAGTTTCCTAATACTACTATTTAAGTGGAACTAGATGGTAGTGGAAGCCATGGCTTTTTTGCACAGTTTGACAAGGACAGAGGACGCAATCAAACTGGTCTCTATAGCCTCTGTTCTGTACCACACCAGCTCTCCCTAGTTCCTGAATGGTACCCAAATAATGAAGTAGCGGGTCATGAATGGGGGATGGGAAACAGAAAGCAGGAATCAAAGGGAGCAAAATAAGACAGTTGTGTTAATGTTTCAAAGACTCAGATGAGCTTAAGAAGCCATTATCTCTCTTAGAACAGTGGCTAACAAAAAGCACAAAATTCTTTCAGGTCAGAAAATGCAAATTATGTCAACCCTTATTGCAGCAATTTTAAAACACATACGAGATTGTCACTATTTTTTTTGATGTAATTCATACAGTATACATCTGCCCAAACAAATAATTTTAGCCCATTAATAATAATCTCTTGCCTACAAATCTGTCCAGTCTTCAAGGAATGTTTATTGATTACTTGCCAAGACTAGGCATTGAGGACACAAAGATAAATAAGGTGGGATTCAAAAAGAACTAGAGGATATCATATTTTAGTAGCCTATAAAAGGTCAACTGCATATATAGTTCAGCAAGCATAAATATAGAAGTCTAAACAAATGTTATGTTACAGATACCAGAGGATAGAGCAACCATCTCTGCTTGCTATTTGGGTAAATGTTTGAAGGATAAGAGAGAGACTGAAAGGTAGAGGAAGTGGAGATAAGAGAAGAAGGCATTCCAGCAATGGGAAAGAAGAGCTACAGCAGAGGGTGTATTGAGGAGTGGTAGATTAGCCCACAGAGAAAGATGGAGGCAGGTGGTGAAGGACCATCTAGGCCAAGCTGTGAGTGGGCTTCAAGGTGATGGTGAGCTGGGAAGACCCTCATGACCTCATTCTTGCTACCTTTGCAGCCTCACTGTGTGCCGCATATTCTCTCTCTCACATGCACTTTTTCTGTCTTTCAAGCCTACCCTGATCTTTCACACCTTGGTGGCTTCATCTATGCTGCATTTCTGTCTGAAATAGTTTTCTTTTTCACTTGATTCTTTCTTCTTGCCCTTGTCTAAATATATTATTACCCTTGGAAATGTGCTCCTTCTCCTGTCAGATTCAGCTTAATTTCAAAAAGACCTTGAGTGGCCTTCTAAGCAACTTAAAAAAAAGTAGGTTTTCACTTGTTTTCTCATCTTTTCATTATTCTCATAATACTTATCATGGTTTAGAAATATACAAATGATCATTTATAATGCACTTAATCTATAACTGTTATTTTTGGTCGCTGGGTTTTTATTGCCACTTTGATTTCAAATTCCACAACACATTGCTAGAATGCTCTCTCTTTTCTTAGTGTGTTTCAAAACATTACCACTCCCTCCAGATCCTGGTGCCCTCGGGAGAAATGAGCCTGGAGTCTGAAATTTGGACTATATGAAGGACACAGTTTAAAACCAAAGAAGAGGAAGAGATCACCTCGGAAGAAAGTGTAAGTGACAAGAGAATTCATACCATAGTGAAGGGTCATAGAGATTCTGGCTCTGGTGGAAGATGTGAGCCCTGGCTTGCATATGACCAGCCTAAGTCATAAAAGCTCCTGATACAATCTCCCCTGTGCACCTCAGACCACGACATCAAACCTCTTATCTGGTCATCCCATTTGCTTGTCATAAAGACACCTCAAGCTCCACATGTCCAAGCCTCAATTCCTGACCTTGCTCATCCAGTCTCTTCCCTCTTTTGAGTTCTTTCTACAGTTTGATTACTATGCCAGGCAGAAACATTGGGATTGTTTTGACTCCTCCTTCTCTGGCATCCTCTTCATTCCTTATTCAATTTCAACTGCAATAATATTTGTGAAGGTAGTATAACAGTATATAACCCGGAGAATTAATCTAGTCTGGGTAGTCAGGTAGAACTTCCCTGAAGAAACGGCTTTTGACTTGAAGTTTGAAGAATTAGATTCCTGGGTTATATGGGATGATGGGGAAAAGAGGAAAATGTTCCTGGCAAAGGCAGCTGCCTTGAGTTAGATGGCATAGCTGAGGAATTGAAAGAACTCCAGTTTGCCTAGAGCAGAAAGAACAAGAGAAAGTGTGATATAAAAAGAGGTGGAGAGGAAGAAGGATCAGATCAGGGAAACCGTCACAGGGTGTGTTAAGGATTTTGGTCTTAAATACAATAGGGGACCAGTGAAGCATTTTAAGCAGAGGGATGACTGGATCGAGTTAAAAATTTAGAAGATTGGCCAGGCTTGGTGGCTCACATCTGTAATCCCAGCATTTTGGGAGGATGAGGCGGGCGGATCATGAGGTCAAGAGATTGAGACCATCCTGGCCAACATGGTGAAACACTGTGTCTACTAAAAACACAAAAATTAGCTGGATGTGGTGGCATGCACCTGTAGTCCCAGCTACTCGAGAGGCTGAGGCAAGAGAATTGCTTGAACCTGGGAGGCGGAGGTTGCAGTGAGCTGAGGTTGTGCCACTGCACACCAGCCTGGCGACAGAGCAAGACTTTGTCTCAAACAACAACAACAAGTCAACATCAACAACAAAGTTTAGAAGATCATGCTGGTTGTTTTGTTGAATAGAATGTTGATGGTACCAAAGAGAAGCTGTGGGAAACTAGTTAGAAATATAATGTGATAGCTCATGGCACGTTGGGTGGTCTCAGAATGTGGGGAAAGAGGGAAGCGGATAGATTCAGATGTGAGTGGTCAACATTTTGCTCCGTCTAATGCATTTGTTTGGGCTTCCTGTCACTTCCACTGTCTCATTCTCCTAGATTACCAGATGTCTTGCTATTAACTCTGCACATTGCATGAGCCTAACATCCATCACTTGGTTTATACTTTGAGTCTCTCCTTAATGTACACTCTCTTTTCCCAATCACTACCATTTCCATCACCTTCTTTACTCATTGACTTGGGCTATTCTTTATTCCTGGACATCATTTTTTTAGTCTTGGACTCTGTAACTTTTCTCACCCTCTTTCTGTCTTACCATATCATCCCATTTTTTCTGTATGTTTCTAAAATACTATTCAAGACTTACATCAAAGACCATCTTCACCAAAAAGTCATTTCTATCTTAGCATAAAATGACTTTTTCTTTCTGCAACTCCTAAGTGCTATAATTTTTCTTTTTCACTTTTAATGAAATTGGGCTATTCCATTCATTCAGTTTTAATAAAATTTCCTGTTCATGCAGAGATTCATGCTCCACTCTTTCTCTGCTGTGTTCTGTGTCTCAGAGGACTGGCTTTGCAAACTGCTTTTGCTAGATTCCCTTGGCAAATGGCTTTCTTTTATGTTACGCCAATGGGAGGTGTTGGAGGGAGGCTGGAGAGGGAGAGGAAGTGAACAGCCAGTGGTGATACATTCTCATATGGTTGTCTAGCCCGCTGACATTGGAGAAGATGTTACTTCTGTGAGAAATCAGCTGTAGCACTGTCATTCTGAATCTCACATTCACAGTGACCACAAATGGAGCACCAGGACCACAATCTTGAGTGTACAAAAAAGAGTCCTTCTTGCAAAGACCACAATGGCCGGGCCAGAGCTTATACAATTGCTAATCAATTAGTCCAGACATCGCTATCCAATCCATAGCCCTTGGAGATTTTGATTTCCTAACCTGGACAGAAATTGTTTATTTTCCAGTGATAAAGAAGGGATTTCTGTTTTTCTTCCCAAGACTCATCCCTGGAATGTTACGGCTGTGTTGGATTAAGTTTACCTCTTGATACTTCTACTAAGTACTCATTCTATGGTCCCAGAGTCTTACTTAAAAAAAAGATTCCCTCTAAACTCTCTTCCTTCTGACTCAGGTAATAGCCACTCTGGGGTTCCAGCCTCCTGCAGGCGGCTTATCTCATGATCTCAGTCCTGCCAAGCATCTTCCACTATGGCACCTCATTCCCTCCAGTGGGCCCCAGGCAACACCATCACACCATCCGCATTTCCTTCCAGACCTGGAGGTGATATTGGCTGTTGACTAACCTTTCCCTGTTGGCCATTATGCTCTTGCAACACCTTTGTCATTAGTTTTGCCAGTCAAATTTCTTCTATGAACTTTCTTGGCATGTATTTTCCTGACTCGACTTTCTGTAGGGTAATATAATAGGGGAAAACCCCCCCCCATATTTGGCACTGAAAGAACTTAAAAAGCAATTCTAGCTTTGCTGTTTATTAACTATGTCTTTGAACAACTAACTTCACCTCTCCGAATCTTAGTCATTTCTTTTGTAATATGAAGTCATCTATCTTATGAGGTTAATGTGTAAGAATTCGATATAGTAATGGGTGTGGGAGTACTTTGGAAAGTGCTAAGTAAATACAAGACTTGATACCCTTCATTTGGTATTCGCATTGTTTATCTTTTCACAAATTTGTTTCTTATCATCGTACATGGATAATCAACTTTATAAGAGCACAGATCTTATCTTGTATTTTTTTTTGCTTAATCTCCCATTGACTTATACATTGTTGTTGTTGCTCAATGCATAATAGTTGTTTGGTAAATACATACTGAATCATCTGTTAAGAACATAATGATGTTATCATCTACATAATGCAGTGTTTTCCAAAGAAAATAAGTGAATATATTATCCATACATTGTGAATTTGAAATTTTGAAACTACACCATCCTACTCCAGCCACTCTGTGACTTGTGATAGAATGCAACAAGAGATCATTGGAAAAGACATCTTCCATGTTGCCTCCAAAATACATTATTATTATTTTTTTTTCTGATGTTAAAATTATGAAAAAATATAGAATGTTTTCTCTGACAATCATAGCAGAAGGCATTTGTAAAACACATTTCCATTCCACGGAAATTACTCATGAGAGTCACACCTCTTGTGGTTCCAGCATTGTACAGATTTTCTAATTGTTGTAATTAAAAATAACAACAAAATCAGTATCAAAAGAAGCAGAAATAGAAAACAAGAGCTATTGGAGGATGAGGAAAAAGCATACACTTAAGCATTGGACTTGGAGCAATTTCAGACAAATGATAGCATGTTGGCTCAATACAAGGAAGTGAATAATCCGGTTTGGAGGAGCTAGGCATGAAGAAGGAGACAATGACAGATAGAGATCAGACAGAGTCATGCTGTAGAAAGGAGAGGATCATGCTGAGATGTTACCTTATCATTCCAGGGGAAGACTCTGACTGGTGAGCTTGGGCCAGAGGAACTAGTCATTAACCCCAGAACCTCATAGTAATTATTCTCATGTATTACTTATTATTAAAAATAGCAGTATATGTATATATATATTCTTTTCTTTATTTATTTTTTCTTGAGATAGGATCTCAGTCTGTTTCCCAACTGGGAGTGCAGTGGCAGGTTCACGCTCACTGCAATCTTGACATCCTTGGTTCGAATGACTCTCCCAACTCAGCTGCCTGAGTAGCTGGGACTACAGATGTGCACCACCACATCCAGCTAAGTTTTTGACTTTTTGTAGAGACAGGGTCTTGCTGTGTTACCCAGGCTGGTCTTGAACTCCTGGGCTCAAGGAATACTCCCACTAGGATTACAGGTGTGAGCCACTGCACCTAGTCTCGGCATATTTTAGTGATGTGTACATATTCCACTCAACAGTCTTCATTCAGCTCTCAAGCAATCATCCTGCTGTGTCTACGTCTACACAATTTCACATTAAACGGCCCATTCAGGATCTGTTTTTATTAGGATCCTAGCATGATAAATCCAACCAATATTAAATTTTTGACTATTTCAGTTTTGTACGACTTCTTTAAAATTCTGAGTATGTGGTTTAGTGCCTGTTTGTGTGGTTTTTGTATGTCTATGTGTGAATGCATATTTTCCTTAGATATTTTCTGAAATTTTTTTCCCCTGACTTAATGGCATTTAAGCATGCAGTGGCTGCTAACTCAGCCCCTCAGGAGATGTTTGCTTAACCAGAGAAAATTCAGTGGGGATTTTGTTAACTTTAACATTTTCTGGTTTAATCCTGGGTTAGGATTAACATATGTTCCTGGAATTAGGTAGAAAACTTGAGTAGAATTTTAGCCTGCCTTCTTTAGCAGCAATGATTTAATAAAGGTTTTTTTTTTTTTTAATTCGTAGATAGCAGAAACGAAGTTTATAACTCAAAAGTGCTGACAGAGCACTTGGCTTATTTTGAGATTTATGAATGTAAGCAGCTGTGGTTACTGTTAAAAATAGGTCAGTTGAAGCTTGAAGTATAATTAATTGAATACAAAAATAAATCATTTTCCACAACTAAATGTATCTTATTGGGTATCAGTAAAATCACCAGTTGGAGACTTGCAAAATTAAAGTGTTTCCTGGTTTCTGAGAAGTCTTCATAATTCTTTCAGGCTTTGATTTCTCTTTTGTTAAAGTCCATCTGCCCAATTGTTATTTCCTATATAATTTTTTTTCCCCTATTAGGTCCAAAAAACATTACTTTGCCCTTTTGAGATGGAGATTTTTTTTTCAACATATTATAATAAACTACCATATTAGCCCCTGCATAGTAATATATTTAAAATATTATTTGCAATCATTGTTTTGAATATAAACGTTCAATTTAATAGCGACATGGCTAAAGCAGGAATTCAGAGGTAATCTTAATTTGGATTTGGCTGTATTTCCAATATCAGCCTGAGCTTGAAGAGTTTCCTTAAGCCTCTTTTCCAGCTGAAGGTAAAACAAAAATTTGAATAACAAAAGCTGTCACAGCACCAGTTGCCCCATTGACGTGGTGCTAATTGATTTAATTCATTTGTACTTAACTAATTTTTTGGTCCTGCTGACTCCATATACAGTTCGTATTGATATAGGAGCAGCCTCTTTCTCTGCTTATCCTAATTCGAGCATGCACATATGTTATTTTGTCTATCTTGTAATAACCAAGTGGTATAATTTAAGAAATTTACTTTTTTTTTTTCATTTCACACATTAATATTCTTTCTGCTGAAGTGTGTGGAACCACTCGGAGACAGTTATTCTCATTAGCTGCAAACTAATTTGAATCGAGCCATATCAATCGATGTGCATTATTATTTCTGCTTTTTACAGCTACCACAGTTTTTTAATCCCCGAAAGTCTCATAGAGATCTCTTATTGAATCTAGGGCAGTTCTGATCCTGGTGTTCTGCTGCTCCAAGGCCTTTGAAGGTTTCTAGTTGCTATGGCAACGAGACATACATTTCTGTCGGGAATGTGTGTCTGTGGTTCAAAGGAAGACTTCATCTGAAACTTGCTGCCCCATCTCCCCAACTTTCCTGTGTTCCGTGGGGGTCAGAGGACCCCACTTCTCCCAAATGCACCTTCCGCATTCCCTTGATCCAGCTCTCGTTAAGTTGTTTTACTTCAGCTTCATGGGTACCCTTAAATTCAAGGTCTTCTTATAAGTCTTTTCTAAAGCTCCACAATGAGATGCAGTTATAGTCACCTTTGAATTACAATATGTTGATAATACTTTTGGAGATGTTATTCTGCTCAGAATTAAGAGCAAATTATGTATAAACTCCTGGCATTCTTGAGGGCAGGGATTATGTCTCATCCTGGTTCTACTTTTGCATCTAGCCCAATGCCTTGTACATAATAAAAGGAAAGACCTTCAACTCTGAACGTCAGAATATGTGGAGGCCAATTTCAATTCTGTCATGAATTAGAAGTGATGGTATTATGTATAGCTTTGGTAAGTTGCCTTTTCAACGTCCATTTTTCTCAGTTGGGTTATTAGATTACATAAACACTGTAAGCACAGTTTGGTGGTTAATGCATTAATTAGCCATCAAAGTGGATTTTAAAGCCACTGGTGTGTATTCTAATGTTAGCTTCTTACTTGCTAATTGTCAGAGCTTAGGGAATTCACTTGAGTATCTAGTGCCTCAGTTTACCCATCTGTAAAATGAGGGTGATAATAACAGCATCTGCCTTACCAGGACAACTATGATGATTACATGAGTTAATGGTTGTAAAGTGCTTAGAACGGCAGTGGGCACATAGGAAGTGTCATGTAAGTGCTGGTTAAAAAGGAGATTTTAAAAAACAAACAATATCTCTTTATTTCTAAGTGATAGTTACTTTATGAACCATTATAAATTCAAACACATTTTAATCTACTGCTAGTACAGTTTCAATATACTGTAAGAGCTTCTGTTTTTAACCAGAAAATGCTTTGGCTTTCACAGAGGATCCGTGCTCTTATGAATAGATGAGCATGCTAGTGTCAGGGGTCAGATACGCTCCACCCCGTCAGACATGCATCTTTCTCCTTATGGATCTCACCTCTCATTCATTCATTGACTCATTTATACTCTACAAACATTTATTGGATTCTTATTTGGGGAAAAGATGAGTAAGAAGTCCTGTCTCTAAGGATCTTTCTGTGGAAAGAAGATAAAGATATATACGGGGTTATCTAGAAACAGGATTTGACGAATGCTATAGAAGGATATTGTGGGGGGTGGGGAGGGGACAGTGTAGCCATTTTTGCTTCGAGGACTTGTGGAGGGTCCATAAAAGTTGTGACCTTTAGCAGAGTTGCAAAGAAAGAGCGCACATTTTGCAAGAAGCTAAGAAGGTAATTCTATTCCTGATACAGATAATAGACTGCATAGACAAGTCATAAATGGAAGGCGGGGTCATTTTGTTACATGTAAGGGAGGGTCATTTCGGTTATCTAAGGGAGGGTCATTTCGGTTACATCTAAGGGAGGGTCATTTCAGTTACATCTAAGGGAGGGTCATTTCGGTTAGATCTAAGGGAGGGTTATTTTGATTAGAGCTCAGGTTTTGTAACAAATATATTAATTGTGGGAGGTGAGATTAAAATGGCAAATTTGGGCCAAGTTCGAAGGATTGTATTTGCTGCATTGGGTTTGCAGTTCATCCTTAAGGCAATAGGAAGGAGGTGAGGGTTTATAAAGTGAGTATGTGATGCCATCAGATTTGTTTCTTGGAGAGATCGGAACTCTGGAAGCAGTGTGGCAAGAAAACCAGTGTCTATGGGGTTGGCTCCCAAATCAGAATCTACAGTTCACATTTTTATCCAATCTACATTGCTATCATGCAGCAGCATAACAACTAATTAAATTAGCATCTATAATCACCTGGAAAGACACACCCTTTGACTATGAGAGTCTAGAAGGCGTTCATGGAAGGACAAAGTACATTATCTGAGAATGTCGGTTGTAGATTGACACATTTAATATGATTTTATATTTCAAAAAGCAGAAATATCTATATTTTATACAATTCTGTATTAAATGAAAATGTGAGATTTTATTTTTTATATTTGTTAGAAAAACCACTTCACTGAAGCATAATTGACATGTTAAAAAGCTGTACATATTTAATGTACACAATTTAATAAATTTGGAGATAAGTATACACCTGTGAAACAATTACCATAATCTATGCCATAAACAGAGGATATGAGCTTTCTTGCTTGTAGAAAGGAGTATGCCCCTTGAAAACCTGAAAAAGCTGCTTCAGGCGCTGTGGGACCTGTTTCAGATCACTTACAGAGCTCTCAGGATGGATGCAGAAGAAAGGTCTCTATTCTTCAATCGACTTCATCCCCACTAGGCCAGTTCAATGTTCTGTTTAACTAGATAACGTGAATTTTTGGTTTTGTCCTCTAACTCTGCTGCCTCAACATGCCACCAGCCTCTGATGCCACTTCTCCTTTCTTCTGTCAATACCGATCATTTTCAGCTCCTTAGTTCTTAAAATGTGTGGACTACATACATTTCCAGTTGAAGAGGATGGCTTTCTCCCCCTTGAAAGGTGGTATAGCTATTTCATGCCAGTCAGAATGGTGATTATTGAAAAGTCAAGAAACAACACATGCTGGCAAGGATCTGGAAGAATTGGAACACTTCTACACTGTTGGAATGTAAATTAGTTCAACCACTGTGGAGGAGAGTATGGTGATTCCCAAGAATCTAGAACCAGAAATACCATTTGACCCAGAAATTCCATTACTGGGTATATACTTAAAGAAATATAAATCATTCTATAAACAGAATGCAACACTATTCACAATAGTGTGGAATCAACCCAAATGCCCATCAATGATAGACTGGATAAAGAACATGTGGTAAGTATACACCATGGAATACTATGCAGCCATAAAAAGGAATGGGATGGTGTCCTTTGCAGGGACATGGATTGAGCTGGAAGCCATTATCCTCAGCAAACTAACACAGGAACAGAAAACCAAACACAGGATGTTCTCAAATATAAGTGGGAGCTGAACATGGATGCAGGGAGGGAAACAGCACAAACTGGGGCCTGTTGTGGGGGAGTAGGGAGAAGGAGAACATCAGGATAAATAGCCAATGCATGTGGGACTTAATACCTAGGTGACAGGTTGATAGGTGAAGCAAACCACCGTAACACGTTTATCTATACACATGTTTATCTATGTAACAAACCTGCATGTCCTGCACATGTATCCTGGAATTTAAAATAAAATTAAATTAAAAAACCAAAAGTGATATAGTTCTTCATTGTTTCTGAGTTATAACTTCTTTCAGCCAAGGAGCCTCCATAAGTTGCACGACTGGTCAGTTCTCTGAACTAGTTTTCATCTTGGTAAAATGGTTGTAAATGATTATTGCCACCTTGGAGACTGCAAAGGTGATAGGATGCAGGGGAGGGCAGTGGCTTCCTCTGTGTGAGATGACAGTTGTGGTGATAGATTCTGGACAGATGAAAGGTTTCTTTATGATCCTCAAGGTCTTCCTTGGGTCCACTAGCTGAGCTGTCTTTAAGTTTCTCTGGCAACTTACGTATAAAATGGCTGAGCTCACATCCTAGTGAGGGGTTTTGCTCCAGATTATAACTAGGACTTTAAATGTCTCTCATCTATTTTTTGACTGCAATAGCCATTCTGATTGGTAAGAGATGGTATCTCATTGTCGTTTTGATTTGCATTTCTCTAATGATCAGTGATGCTGAGCATTGTTTTTATATGCTTGTGGCCTCATGTATGTCTTCTTTCGAAAAGTGTCTGTTCATGTTCTTTGCCCATTTTCAAATGTGGTTGTTTGTGTTTTGCTTGTTGATTTGTTTAAGTTCCTTATAGATGCTGGGTGGGTATTAGGCCTTTGTGGAATGCATGGTTTGCAAATATTTTCTCCCATTCTGTAGACTATTTATTCTGTTGATTGTTTCTTTTGCTGCCCAGAAGCTCTTTAGTTGAATTAGGTCCTACTTGTTTATTTTTGTTGCAATTGCTGTTGGAGACTATCATAAAGTATTTGAGGTTGCAGAGAAAAGGGAATGTTTATATACTGCTGGTGGGAATAAATATAAGTGCAGCCATTGTGGAAAGCAGTTTAGAGGTTTCTCAAAGAACTTAAAACAGAATGACCATTCCACCCAGTGATCCCATTACTAGGTCTATGCCCAAAGGAATATAAATCATGCTACCAAAAAGACACAAGCATCTGTATGTTAATAAAGAAGATGTGGTACATATATGCTATGGAATATTACACAGCCATAAAAAATGAAATCATGCCCTTTGTAGCAACATAGATAGAGCTAGAGGCCATTATCCTAAGTGAATTAATGCAGGAACAGAAAACCAAATACCCCTGTTCTCACTTATAAGTGGGAGCTAAACACTGAGTACTCATAGACACAAAGAAGGGAACAACAGACATTAAGGCTTACTTGAAGGCGGGGGGGAGGGAGCAGAGGGTGAGGATAAAAAAATCTACCTATTGGGTACTATGCTTACTACCTGGGTGATGACATCATTTGTACACCAAACTCCAGGGACACATAATTTACCCATGTAACTAACCTGCACATGAACTCCCTGAACCTCAAATAAAAGTTGAGAGAAGAAAAATTAAAAAATAAATAAGTGTCTCTCATTTAAAGATGAGAAAGCCCAGCTCAAGCCTGCCTCATAGAGAGGAGGAAAGGAGCTAGCTCAATTTCAGGCTCATGTAGAAAGAGATGACATTTTGTTACTTTCTCTGTGGGAAAATTTTTATTTATAGCTGTACCTTGCAGTGAAAATTTGTCCTGTCTGAACCTCTACATCACTGCCAAGTGAATAGGATTCAGATATCGCTTCAAGCCTTTAGTTTCTATATTTATAACAAAATCTGCCCATAGCTGCCTGTTTACATTACTTTCATCTTATCTGGGCTTGACAAACACTGTAAAATAGGATAAAAAAGGGAGATAAGAGGTAAGGATAGGAAAACTGAAGTATGTCTACAAATTCTAGGTCTCTGAAGAATTTCTTAGGGTGTATCTTTTAAAAGACTAGAAGAGTTTTCAGAACTCCAGGCCTGCGTTCTAAAATAAATTTCCCTTTACATGATTTTAAAAGTCCACTTTTTCTAAGTAATGCTTAGTTTTTATTAAAATGTAAATCAACATAGTTCTATATGTAGGGGATTATTTCATGTGACTTTTATTAACTTCAAATTTTATAAGCACTTTGAACAGTTTGGTTTCACGATCACATTGGAATTTTATGTTTTTTAATCCAAGAGTCAGTGCTTTGATCTGTAGGAATTTGTGATTTTGAGGATATAAAAAGTTATCCTAGTCACAGTGACTAGGTGCTTTTTCTGCTGTGTAGTAATCCTTAGACTACAAGTAAAGGTCAAGTGACAGTGATGGAAAAGAATTTGTGTTGGGTGGCAATTTTTACTGTGAGAGAAAATACATTCTTTATGTTATGGAGAATTCATTTGTTACCATACCGAGTGTCTTAGGGATTAAACTAATAACTTGGCAACTCCTGAGTCAATAATTTGTATTGTTTTCATTTCTAGTTAGTTTATTTTCTCCCAATAATCAAGAAAAATTGCACACACACACACACACACACACATAAACACACACACACACTCTCTCTCTCTCTTGCTCTCTGCCTGTCTTTCTCTCTGCTTTCACCATGAAAATCCCAAGCAAGTAAACCACATGTATGTGGAAAACTTTGTCAACTAGAACTTAGAAGATAGTGCTTAAAATGGTTTCCAGGAACCAGTAGCTAGGAAACCAGGGTCACTTATTCTTGTCCTCAAACTTATGTGACCATGATCTCTTTTCTGGTCATTAAGATGTGAATTTCTAATATTTTCTTTAATATTCTATTTTGATACCTTGGCATAATCTGTATTTCAAATTGTTGTATCTGGGTCCATGGCATTACCATTAGATTTCAGATCCCTCACCCTAATGGCTGCAATAAACTCATAACTGGTCTAGGTATCTTAATTTTAATTTAAGGTATCCTAATTTAATTCTCATATTCTTTCAAACCATACTTAGTTATTCTCTAAAACCATAATTTGGAGAGGAAAGATCTCCACAATGTCGTTCAATGCTTCTGCATAAAGTAAAACTTCTAAGCAATTCTAGGAACTCCTGGATGTGGCCTTAAAATATTTTTGCCATATTTTAAACTGTGTTTCTGTGCAGCTATCCTTGAGCACATCTGTTTCTCAGCTCTTTTCTAAAGGGATCATATGGGATTCCAAGGTTGCACAGCCTTCGCTTCATTATCGAACCATTAGCTTAATCTTTAAGTGCTATCTCCAGTGCTTCATGATATTTTACTTGTTCTTTAAGTTGGAACTTATGCTAAAAATTGCTATGGATATTTAAAAAGGTAAAGCTATGTGAAACAAAAAGAACAAATTCTATTTTTATAAGAGAAAAACATGTTCAAATCCAATTTTACTGTTATCTTTCCTACTAAGAAGAATGATCTTCATGCTAGAAAAAATAGTATAGCTAGATGGGGAGAGAAGTGATGTACAACATGTCAATAATAGAGATAATTTGAATCCTTTTTCATGAGAATGTCTTCTTACCTAGATAAATCACCTTTGTCATGATAGAAGAATTCAAGGCATTATTGAAGACCTATTGTTTAATCTTTATGTTGGATTATATGAATAGGATAATATTTCCAATGACTTGCCAGATCATTCCCCCTCATTAAAAATCATTCCATGGTTTTTTATACATTATCATTACAATAAAGTCTTTCCTCATCTGCCTCCTTTTTTCTCAAACCTGGTCTTCTGACATGCTTCATATTCTTCTATGCCAAAATCTACTCCCATAGATCCAATGTCTATCTTAATTGTAGTAATTATGATACCACAATTTTTACTCAGTTTACTTGTCCTCCTCTATATGGTCTCTAGAGTGGAACTCCTATCTTCTGCAGACATGATGGAGAGAACATGTGTTCTAGAGTTATGTAGATCTATGTTCCAGTCCTGGATTTTCCTTTTACTACTAGCCTTGGCAGAGATGGTCAGCCAGTTGGTTTTGTTGAAAAAGAGGGAGAGAATAATGGAATGGTCATCCAGTCAGTGACTAAGAATATATGCTGGTCTGCAGACATCTAGGTGTGGTTATATGATTACTGATTATGATTGTCTGTGGAATTAATGTACATCACTTCCTCGGAGGCTTTAAGAAGTGGGTGCCTTCTCTATGGTTTCCTTCCCTCCCCTTGCTAGATGAAAATGATTTATGAGCCTGTAAATTGTAGAAAGGACCTTGTCTTTGAATCACTGCATAGAGGAGAGTTGCCTCATGACCAAGACTCCTTTGCCTTGGACTGTCATATATAAATGACAAATACTTTGTTTTGTTTTTATTTCTTGCATGTATTTATAATAATTTATTATGATACTATCTCCAAAGTTGGCCACCAGTAATTTCTTCACTTTTGTATACACTTGTTTCACATCTTGATGTTTCACATCAAAGGGTAGAGCTTATTTCCCTATTCTTGAATCTGTGCTGGCTTTGATTGGTTTTGACTAATAGGATGCAGCAGAAAAACATCTTCTAGGTCAGGACACAAATAGTCTGGCACATTTCACTTCCTGCTTCTTGTAACCCAGATGTCATACTGTGAGAAGCCCATGCCACATGAAGAGATCACATGGAGAAGAAGTGAGGCTCTCTGGTTGAGAACTCCAGCTGACTTCCTAGGCTACAGCCAGGGAAATTTTCTAGTCTGTGAAAGGGTCAGCCTAGTCAAACCCTCAGAAAACGGTAGTCCATCAGGGATCACAGGGAACAGTAGAACCTACCAGTCTACCCACAGAATCATTAGATAATATAAAGTAGCTGTTAATATGTACCAAAGATAGCTGAAATGGCTAGCAATTTTGCATATTTTGTATGTTATAGCCAGTTACCATTTGTGCCCAGGTTTTGAGTAGTGAGCATGACTCTGGGTAATACACTTGCTTTGCGACACTGATACGGTGACTTAACTGCCCTTAGCTCTCATTTTATCATCTATAAAATTGAAGGAAAAAACCCTACTGAATTCGTGTTGTTGTTGTTGTTACTGAATGAGACAATGGTGGAGGGTTCCTTACCCAGTGCCTGGCATGTAGGCATTCAATTGAAGCTTACCTGAGTGAATATTACTCTTTGCTAAGTCATCGAAGAAGTGCTGAATTGGACAGAAAACCATTAATCTCATTTGTATTCTGAAAATTCAAAACGATGGGATAGAATACATCTCAATTCTGTACCTTATTTCTTGAAAGTAGACTTAAATTTTGTGACTGTATTTTGGGCTTCTTCAGCCAGCTCCTTTTTCATCTTTACATTATTCTCATCATATTTTCTTTTATGAATCCCAAGGTTTTTTTTTTTTTATAACACACATATTCTTGCATCTTAGTGAAAACACTGAGGAGATATTACTATTTTTTTGCTTTTAATGGATATATTTTTTCAAATGCATCCTTTTTATGTTGGGTGTGGGATTATTCCCAGATCTCATACATAACTTCCCTATTTATTAATTCAACAAACATTTAGTGTGCACCCACTATGTGCTAGGCAATAAATGAAATTTGTTTTCTTCTATATGTACATAATCCCTCACTAGTTATCAGTTCTGTTTTTCAGATCAAGGTAAATTATAGTGAGACTATAATTTATAACAAACTATAGCCCCTGGCCCAAATCTGGCCCGCTGTCTGTTTTTGGAAATAAAGTTTTATTGGGACATAGCCACATGCATTTGTTTTCATATTGTCTAGGGTAGTTTTATGCTACAATGCCAGAGTTGAATGGTTATGACAGAGTTGACCTAGCCCACAAAGCCTAAAATATTTACTTCTGGACCTTTATAGAAACAATGTTCCAGCTCTTAATTTGTAGTAATAAGAACAATTTTGGTTGGCATATTTAAGAAATATTAATAAACTAGAGTTAGCTACTGTGACAAGAAAAAGTCTGGAAACTATGCCACACAGTAAAGAAAAAGTGTACAGAGAATTTTTAGTCTGGAAAAAAAAACTTTTAAGGAGTTTATAAAATTAAAAACAAAAAACAGATTAGGTCGATGTGTCCTACTTCCACTGACATCTGACTTATTGAAGGTTGGAGAACAAACTAGGAAGACATTTAGAAAAGCACCTTGGTGTTCATTGGAAATATGAACACTTTTGGACTCAGTAATTACACTATGAAATTAATCCAAGAGGGATATTTCTGTACATGTAGAAAGAAACACAGTTGAGGATGTTGACTTGGACTTTTGTTTATAATAACCAGAGCTGTAAAACAAGCTTAACAAATAGAGAGGGTTAACTAAAATACGCTGAATACACTGTCTATATATGGTGTTTTAATTAAACAGATGCGGCCATTTAAAAGAATGGAGTAGCTCTATACAGTCAGTCCTAGAAAGATTATCAAGATATGTTGTTATTCTCCAGGTCAATATATTGTGATACTACATCTATATTTAAAAATATGTAAACATTTGCATATGTAGTTAAGACTAAATTAAACTACATGTAACAGTAAAATCTCAAATTATAGTGGCATAAGCAAGATAGAATTTATTGTTCTGTCAAAGTCCAGTCAGGGAACCCAGGGCTGGGGTAGTGAGAACGTCATGGTGTGAGTGTGCCAAGCTCCTTATTTCTTATTGCTTGGCCTTCGTTGGCATCTGTGTTCCAGATGGCATAATGAGGAGGTGGGTAGAGTTCAAGGAGAGAGTTGATTATAAGTCACTTGGGGATTTAAAGGTTCCCATTATGCAGAAGAAAAGCATAACTTGGTCACTGTGGAAGCTAAAAGATGAAGACAAGATAAGAAGGTCATTTGTTAAGAAGCATTTTCTAACAGGAGGTGGTGGGTCACATAATTTGAAAAATAATAAGTAAAGAAGGCTATTAGAGATTCATAGACTAAAGACTACAGCTAGAAGGAATGTTAGAGATTATCCAATTTGAGTCAGTCATTTTATCTTTTATTAGAATCTTCAAAGACTTATAAGAAAAAATGAGAAAAAGTTAATATTCTAGAACTTTTGAAAGATAATCTTTTATGTACAAAGCATTTTTAAAAAGTATGCAAGTTCCTACAGTTTTTATTTACTTATTTTTAGATTATCTAATATATTATTATACTAATATACTGTATACATTAGAAAATGTTCACCAA
This sequence comes from Cebus imitator, assembly GCF_001604975.1. Classification (NCBI taxonomy): domain Eukaryota; kingdom Metazoa; phylum Chordata; class Mammalia; order Primates; family Cebidae; genus Cebus; species Cebus imitator. Next base: position 6,478,896 of record NW_016107350.1, on the reverse strand, counting down.
AAAGAATTAATTAGGATTAACTTGAGTTGAATAAACAATATAAAAATATTGTTAGTTAGATGACTTTATATTATCTCAAGAAAAAATTATACTTAGGACAAGGTTCACTAATGTGCATATTCGTATGTGTATGTGCATAGTATATGTATGTACCTATGCTATATCTCAAATAGTCTTGTTGGTAATTAAATTGTTTTCCCTCCAATTCCTCATGAAATCTGTTCGGTTATCGCTTTTCTTACCTGGATTTGTGGCTGAAGATGAACCTTTATCAAGGGTGGAAGAATTGATTTTATCACTTTCCATGGTTCATTTCTGCTTGAATTATTGATTTTTTTTTTTTTTTTTTTTTTTAGACGGAGTTTTGCTCTTGTCACACAGGCTGGAGTGTAATGGCATGATCTTGGCTTAACTGCAACTTCCTTCTCCCAGGTTCAAGTGATTCTACTGTCTTAATCTCCCAAGTAGCTGGGATTACAAATACCCGCCACCACGCCTGGCTAATTTTTTTATATTTTTAGTAGAGATGCATACTTTTTAACGATGCTTTGACTGTGTTGGCCAGGCTGGCCTCGAACGCCTAACCTCAGGTGATCCACCCACCTTGGCCTCCCAAAGTGCTGGGATTACAGGCATGAGCCACCTCACCTGACCAAATTATTGATATTTACTCAACTCAATTTATTTGCTACAGTCTTCTAAACTAGGTGTCTATTTTAAAAATGTTAAGATAGTTAACATGATGTCTTTCATAAATCTATGCATTTGTAGTAATGGTTACACTATAATCTATGGAAACAGTGTGTTATAATTTGTGGCTAGTGAATGAAGAGGGTTCTGCTGTCATTCCCTGCATATCATGGGATTTCTGCAGTTTTTCCTGAGGACACTTTATGTATTGGGTGGAACAAGTCGCTCTCTGACATGGGATCTGAGTGAGAGCATGAAATTTAATGTGTTACAAATATTATTCAAGCTTAATTTCTTTATCTCTCTCTGTGAGATAAAAATAAATAAAGTAGATAGTTTAATCCTCTATTCCCATATCCCATAAGCCAACTTGTTCTATCTCTAGAATGTATGTACCCAATGATGCAACAGTTTTTCCAACTGTAAACTTCAAATTACAGCTATACTCTACATATCAGTTGGAGTTCATCCAAGAAGCAAAACCAGTGGGTACATATTTTAAGGGGATTATTATGAGGAATTGGCTTATGTAACTGTGCGTCTGGCTAAGCATGCCCAAAGACCACAAGACAGGCGGTCAGGAAGGGAAGAACCCCTGGGGCCTGGGTGAACATTTAACAGGCAGGCAGTCAGGAAGGAAGATTCGAGGGAAATCAGGAGCAATTGCAGCTTCCTGTTGGGGTCTTGGGTTTGGGGAAGACCTAAGCTGTCTGTTGAGGGACTCCCAGCTGATTAAATTAGGACCACCCATTTAGGGACTATTATCTTAAAATCCCTAATTGGGGGATCCTGACTTAATCAGAATAATCTCTTTATTGATGAACTTAAAGTCACTCTATTGGGACTGTAAGTACATCTGCAGAATCCATTCACAGTGGTACCTGGATTAGTGTTTGGTTGAATACCTGGGAGAAGGTGTGCTGCTAAAATGCTGCTGCTTCCTCTTCGGTCCTCCAACTCTTGTGAGAGAACATCTCTTGTAGTTCATTCCAACCAGAAACATACCAGAAAGGAAATTCTGGGGCCTGCAGTTTAGCTTAGCTAAGTCTATGCCTCATAAAGCTATCACATCCCGTTACTTCTAAAAGCTAGTTATCTACCAGGCCAGTGCCATCTTACCTTGGAGTTGTATATTCGCTGTGAGGTCATGCAAACTTTCTCTTGTGCTCACTGTTCAATGAACTAGTTTTTGCTATTGCAGTTATTAAAAAGCTCTATTATTTTTCATACAACTTTTATTTTGTCAGCATATGACCTTTTTCCTCCAAAGTTCCTTAAATAACTATGCTATAAGCAATGTATACTCCAACATTATATTCCAAGCAAAGACACACTCACCTGCTACTCATCACAACAAGCACTAGTTATAAAATAGTATATGAAATGCATTTGAAATATGCATCTAATATGTTTTCCTTTGTATATGTGACCAAATGGGGAAGATGAAGCAAACGCATCCTCTCTGACTATTCAGTCTGCTGTAAACATGAAGTTTTATGTGTTTTTAAAGACTATATTTCACTTTTATTTTTTCTTCTTTTTTTTTTCTGTGATATAACTTTAAGTGAACTTTGAATGCAAGATATAATAATGAGCCTCCATCCCCACGTCAAAAATTTTGGTGACTAAAATGGTGCATAAGAAAGAATTGACCTTTGAAGTATGCCACCTCATTCTTCCTCTCCATTAGCCATCAGTCACATCCTGGTTTCTTTCTTTCTTTTTTTTTTTTTTTTTTTGTTGAAACAGAATTTTGCTCAGTTGTCAGGCTGGAGTGCAGTGGCACAACCTCAGCTCACTGCAATCTCTGCCTCCCAGGTTCAAGCGCTTCTCCTGCCTCAGCCTCCTAAGTAGCTGGGACTACAGGCACGCACCGCCACGCGCAGCTAATTTTTGTATTTTTTTAGTAGAGTTGGGGTTTCACCATGTTGGCCAGGGTGGTCTTGATTTCTTGACCTTGTGATCCGCCGGCCTCGGCCTCCCAAACTGCTGGGATTACAGGGGTGAGCCACCGCGCCCAGCCCCATCCCGCTTTCTTGACTGCAGTAAACCTTTATGACAGGTACTATCAGTATCAGTATTTTATGTACATACTAAATTTATTATAATATGCACATACAATTTAGTATTTTATGTATATACTAAATGTATTTTCTTCCAACTTGCTTTTTTTTTATTACTTACATACCCTTGTTTTCACTGTTCAATTATCAAAGAATTTGAATATCTTATGTTGGATGACGTATATTATGATTCTTCCCATTAAAATAAATGGAAATAGTCTTATATAACTGTTTTTCACTTGGTGGCAGGGTTTTCAGGAATAAATTGAGCTTAGTTAGTGAGGGATGATTGTATTGCCTTTTCTATTCAGAAATTCTATTTCCTGGGTCAAATCAGTTATCCTTTCTCTGCTTCACTGTTTCACCTATTTAAAAAAAGGAGCACTACCTCCTAAGGGTGTTACAACAAACAAGGCCACACACAAAGCATTGGCAAGATTTGATAAATAGTAATCTCTCAACCAATATTAGTTCGAAAATAATTCATTTAGGTGAAAACATATCCCTGGTAAAAAAACAAAAACAAAAACACAATTAAATTTATAAGCCAGAATAATGAAATATTTTGTTTTTTAGAAATGGAAGCCGGGCGCGGTGGCTCACGCCTGTAATCCCAGCACTTTGGGAGGCCGAGGCGGGTGGATCACGAGGTCAAGAGATCGAGACCATCCTGGTCAACA
>NW_016107350.1:6435081-6475298 GCF_001604975.1 Cebus imitator | reverse complement strand
AAAAAAAAAAAAAGAAATGGAAGCATTCAGTGCTGAGGGTGGCTGTTTTTCTCTTACAGAGGCATGCAGTGGAGATCAGAATTCTGATGGCATTTTCTGACTCTGGCTGTACATTTTACACTGGAAATCCTACAAAGAAACGAGGTTTGCACTGGAAGAAATCTTAGAGACATCTTAGCTCTCAGTCCTTATTTTATAGGTAGGGAAGTAAAGACTCAGTGATCAATGACTGATCTGAAATCGCAGACTTAGTTGGTATCAGAGTGTGGATAAAAATGTTGGTCATTCACCTTCCTAACCCTAACTCTAAACGTTAGTTGTCATACAAAGGGAGAAAGTCATGCAACACAGGGTTTCAACATTTTAGACCAAAAAAAAAAAAAAAAAAAAATAAACCTGCGGTTTTACTGGAAATAAATGTCCCTAGGACACTTTTAAAGACATTGATTTATATTTATTTATTTTCTTCTTTTTAAAAACTAACTGTGGTTTGTCTCTTTTGAACGGATAAAGTGGCCAATTTCTTTTTCTTTCTCTCTTTTTTTTTGCACAACTTTTGCTTCCTTTGTTTTGTGTTGCTTGCTTTGTCAGGCATGGCAATTAATAGAAGATGTGGGTTCTAATTTTAGGAGAAAATTATCTTTGGCAGGCATAAGGACTGGAAATTTGGTTCTTAGGAAGCCAAGTTTTAATCAGATAGGAAAATCAAAATATTTGAATTTAACAGTGTCTGAATTTTCTGCCTTATTGATTTAAGTTTAAGAAATTTGATGAGCTGAAGAGAGAACATGCATGGTTTATTGGATTTGGGTTGAACTACTTTTACTTACTGTCTGAGACAATTTATTTTTCATTTAAATTGTTTTTATCTTTTAGAAAAATACACACAGGAAGGAAAGAGGTTGGATATGGAGCATCATTGAAACTAATCTACAGATTAACACCTTTATCTCTCATGGTGTTCACTGCAAATAATAATTTCTATCCTAGCTACTTGCAGCAGAAAGGGATTTGTTATGGGACATTGGCTGCTTATGTAATTTCCTGGAGTGTCAAATAACCAACCATGTATCCTGTACTATGACATGCGACTCTTCCAGTGGAATCCACTGCTGCCACTGTACCTGCTTCTTGACAACCAGAAACTAGGGACTGAGCCTTAAAAAACCTCTTCTGCCACCACCATCACAGGAGACCACAGAAAAGCCTGAAGAACATGGTGCTGGCTTTCATCTTTGAAGTCTCAGCGGCTGTATCTGCGTAGCAGATGTTAGTTCACATCCCCAGAATCCTTCCTTCAGGGGAGACAATAAAATGCAGTTTGAATTTTTCTGGGCTCTAATCTTAAAAAGGCATACTATGTTGGAATGGTGTTGACTTCAGCATGGCTATTAAGGGGTTATACAATACCACGCACGTGCTGTCAGGGAGAGAGAATGGGCCTCAGGAACTGGTTTTTTCTTTCTTTATGATATATTAGTATGGATAAGTTTATTAGAATATTAATATTATTTTGGAAAGGGAAAGAGATGAGGAACCAAGAAAGTATATTTTGTATAAAATATGTTTTGAATAGTAATAGGAGAAAAATCTGCTAAATTCAATTACATAACTTGTGGTATATTCAGTCAATTCTATTTTAATGCTAGAAATATTAAGAGATTAGAGTATGGGCAGTTTTCATTTTGCATAGTTCCAATATGCATGAATTTCAGTTACCATAGTCTAGTTAAGTAACACTCACAATATGGCTCAAACATCAGTTACCAGAATATGTTAACTGTGCATAATCCTATAAAGTACACACTTTACTGCTAGTTCTTTAGTCCATGAATCACTATGCAAATAAAAGATAATCAATGGCCAATCACATCGCTTCTTTTGAAATCTGCTTGTGATTGGTCACCATGCATCAGTTAAGAGGGTTAAGCATGTGGTTGTGTTGCTTCCACGTCTTCAGTGATACACCCACATGACATTTCGCAAAACTAGATTATAGGAAGTGGGAACTGACCTACAAAGTTGAAAGTCCAGAGGAGAATAAAAAGTGATAAGGTAAAAAGTAAAATTTGCATCAGAAGTAAACGGAATTTTAAAAGGAATAGATATGGCCATCTCCACCGTTTATCCACCATGTCAACACTGCAATCAGGGGAACTTAGTGGCTGAGAACTCACCGACATAAATGAGGAAAGTGGTTGACAAAAAGGATGACAATGTCTCAGAGGAAATGATGCTGACAAAAACAACTTCACATTAGAGGAACTCTTGCAGATATTTCATGACATTAGAAGCATAAAGGATAAATTGTTCAATGTTCATCCAAATTTAGAGAAGATTATGATAATGCACCAAGACATAGCAAAGATACTCCATATTGTAAATCATCAGAGAAGAAGGCAAGCACTGTTTAAACTACTCTTGGTAAGTTTTTTTTTCTTTTCTTAATGGTGGGGTGATTATAAGTAGGTTTTTAATTTCCTTTTAAAATGATATATATGTGTATATATATATTTAAGTGTAAAATTAATGTTTAGATAAAATTGTATATATTTAGATATACAACATAATGTTTTGATACACAGTGAAATGGTTACTACAGTCAAGCAAATCAACATATCATCATCGTACATGGTTACCCTTTTTTGTGATGAAAGCGCCTAAAATCTACTTTCTTAGGAAATTTGCAGTGTACTATACTATCATTATACTCATGCTGGACATGAGATATCTAGACTTATTCATCCTGCACAGCTACAAGTTTGTATCCTGTGATGTGCCAGCCCCATCACATCTCCGCCAACTACCATTCTACTCTCTATTTCTATGTATTCAACATTTCTTAGATTCTATATATAAGTTAGATCATGTGGTATTTTTCTTTCTGTGTCTGGATTATTTCACTTAGAATAATGTCCTCCTCCTGGTTCATCCATTTTGTGACAAATGACAGGATTTTTCTTTTTTAAAGCTGAATAATATTACGTTATATATACTATAATTTCTTTATTCACCTATCAATGGAGGCTTAGGTTGTTTCCATATTTTGGCTATCGGGAATAGTGCTGGAATAGACATGGGAGTTCCGATTTAGCTCTATGTGGTGTTGACTTAATTTCCTTTGGGAATATACCTGGAAAAGAAATTGTTGAATTTGTTTTTTGGTTTTGTTTTTGTTAAGAAATAACATTCTCCATGTTTCTGTTTCAAATAAATAGTAGCTTAACTAATGTTTTATTTCAATATACATTTGTAATCAATAGTAAGAAAGTTTTAAATATTTTATTTATTTATTATTATACTTTAAGTTCTGGGTTACATGTGAAGAACGTACAGGTTTGTTACTTAGGTATACATGTGCCATGGTGGTTTGTTGCACCCACCAACCTGTCATCTAGGTTTTAAGCCCTGCCTGGATTAGGCATTTGTCCTAATGCTCTCCCTCCCCTTGCTCCCCATCCCCTGACAGGCCCTGGTGTGTGATGTTACCCTCCCTGTGCCCATGTGTTCTCATTGTTCAACACTCACGTATGAGTGAGGACATGTGGTGTTTGGTTTTCTTTTCTGTGTTAGTTTGCTGAGAATGATGGCTTCCAGTTTCATCCATGTCCCTGCAAAGGACATGAACTCTTTGTTTTTCATGGCTGCATAGTATTCCATGGTGCATATACGCCACATTTTCTTTATCCAGTGTATCATTGATGGACACGTGGATTGGTTCCAAGTCTTGCTATTGTAAATAGTGCTGCAATAAACATATGTGTGCATGCATCTTTATAGTAGAATGATTTATAATTCTTTGCGTATATACCCAGTAATAGGCTTGCTGGGTCAAATAGTATTTCTGGTTCTAGATCCTTGAGGAATCGCCATATTGTCTTACAGAATAGTTGAACTAATTTATAGTCCCATCAACAGTGTAAAAGCATTCCTATTTCTTCAAAACCTCTCCAGCATTTGTTGTTTCCTGACTTTTAATGATCGCCATTCTCACTGGCATGAGATGGTATCTCACTGCGATTCGCATTTTTCTAATGACCAGTGATGATGAGCTTTTTTTTCATGTTTGTTGACTGCATAGATGTCTTCTTTTGAAAAGTATCTGTTCATACCCCTCACCCAAAAGTTTTAAAAGTCATGGAACAGTCATAACTTTTCACATTGATTATTAAGATTATATTGCAGGGTTTCATGTTGCATGTCCATACCAATATGCAGAAAAAGGATTGTCTGTTTTTAAAATAACAGCAACCAAATGTTCCATATTTCTACCTTAAAAGAAAGAACTTCCTGGCTAAGATGTTAGATGTGTGTTACAATATAAGACACAATCTTTGACGGCATGGAGTCATTGCTTGTCCATAGAGCATTTTAATGTAAATTAGAAAAAAATCTCTTTATGAAGACATTTTATTTCTATTGGTCAGAAAGTTGCATCTATGATGGGTTGCAAAAGAAATGATGTGTAGTTAGGTATGGCCCTGCTGCGCCTTCTGCAGCCTGATGAGGGTGGTAGCTGTGGGCTGGTTTCAGGGGGTCGCCGTCCAGCTTACAAAGGTAGCTATGCACAACCACTGAGCCACAGGAGCTGAGGAGTGGTATATCACTGTTACTGAGCCGACAGGTAAAGCTTCAAAGTGACACAGGTGTTCATCAGTGTCTCAAAAGTTAACCAGGGCTGGGATTAAGGCGAGGCAAGTGAGTAGCAGTCATGTAAATACTTGGGCAGATCCTATTTTGATTCCAGTTTTTATGTTTTGTTCATCAGGACTTTTTTTTTGCCTTAATTTTGATTTTAATATACATTTGGTGTTTACCCAAAGGAACTGAAAACTTACAACCACACAAAAACCTGTACGTGAATGGTGACTGCAGCTTTATCCGTAATTGCCAAAACTTGGAAGCCTGCAAGATGTCCTCAGTAGATAAATGTATAAATTAATTGTAGTACATCCAGGCAATGAAATAGTACTCAGTGCTAAAAAGAAATGAGCTATCCAGCTGTGGAAAGACATGGAGGAAACTTACATGCATGTTACTGAGTGAAAGAAGCTAAACCAAGAAGGCTATATGCCATAATTTCAACTGTATTACGTTCTGGAAAAGGCAAAACTATGGACACACTAAAAGAATCAGTGGTTTCCATGGGTTACAGGAGAGGGAGGATGAATAGGTGGAATATAGGGGATTTTTGGGGCAGTTAAACTACTCTATATGATACTATAAGGGTGGATGCATGTCATTATACATTTGTCTAGACACAGAGAATGAACAACACCGAGAGTGAGCCCTCATATAAATTCTGAATTGTGAGTGCTCATAATGTATCAGTTGTAACCCTTGTACCATTCTAGTGTGGGGACATTGTTAATGAAGGAGGTTGTGCATGTGTGCAGCAGGGGTCTGTGGGCTATCTCTGTACCTGCAACACTGCTTCAATTCAATATTGCTGTGAAGCTAAAATTCCTCTAAAGAATCAAGTTTATTAACAGTATTATAATATTATTGATTTTGATTACTGTATTTTTGAGTATCCTCTTCTAAATTTTGTACACAATGTGGCCCACTCACTTTATCCGATTCACTCCCCGGAACTTCATGAGGCAACTTTACCCTTGGAACTGCTGATTCACTATAAAAAACAAGAGAAAGAGCATAGCCAGGACTCAAGTACTGGAGGGGAGAAGAATTCTGATTTTGTTTTCCTAATGTGCCTTGTTATCATCACTTTAAAATACAGGAAGCAGCTGTGGTTCAATTTTTGCTACAAATGGCGGAAAACGGTGTATTAGCATCTGAACAGCTGTCAGAACATGGACATTTGAGTGTGATTTTATGACAAGCTGAATGATACTTTTATGTGTGTTTAGAAATTCAGATACAGATGGATGATACCCAGGTATTATTGCTGGATTTCGCAAGTAAAATGCAGGATATCCAGTTAAATCTAAATTTTAGACAAACAACAAAGCACATTCTAGGAGAAGCATACCTCATGAAATATTTGGGAGAGACTTAGACTAAAAAAATTATTGTTTTTCTGAAATTGAAATGTAACTGTGGGTCCTGTGTTTTATCTGACAATCCTACACCTTGTGGAATTGCAGTTGTTTGGGGAGGGCTAAGTCTTATCTTTTGCTCTCATTACTGCTGCAATGTATACACCTCAACATGTTAACATGTTAACGCCTTGAATGTGAAGTGATTTTTTTTTTTTTAGCAGTAAATTTCTTGATATGCTAACTTCTATGCCTTTGAACAAAATAGCTTCTTTCAATTGGGTGTGCTCCTCTTTTTCTGTTTTCTTATTATTGTGATATCTCTCCCTCTTTGGACTTTGAGCACCTAAAGGTTAGGCTACCAGGGGTCAACTTTTATGTTTTCATCTCATTTCTTTGGCAGTTAAGAACTGAAAGGGAAGCCACGTGAGGCCAACATATGAAACGAAGTGCCCACATCACATTCAAAGTTGTTTGCTTCCTCGCACATGAGATCATCAGTATGGAATTATTTGACTTCAAGCAGCTTTTCTTTTTTAGTTCATAGTATTATACTGATCCCACTATTGTTTTGAAGTTAAGACAGATAATCTGTCTATCCATCCTTCCACTCTTACACATATCATATTTAATATGTATAGTGTAATTAACTGGATGGCTACTCACGAATCCAGCATTCAAATAGTGGCAAGAGTCAGGAAAATTGCCTTATGTTAACCACAGTGATTAACCCTTTCTGCTTACATCAGGGAAATCCTACATTTTAAAAACATATTTTCTACCTTCACTTTTGTTTTTGAAATTGGTTATTTCCTTTGCTTTTAAATTTTCTTAGTTTGAGAACCAGTGCAAGACATGGTGTGAATACGGGGAAGCTTGTATTGCTGACATTCCTTCTCTGGCTGACCCTGCTGCCCAAGTTACCAGGCATCTTCCCTGCCTGGTAGGAGACTCACATCCTTTCTAATGTTTGTGGGCTTATACTTGCCATTTAAATACCGAATATGGGAAATAGCAACCCTCTGTCCTGCATATGTCCTCTGATATTTAAACCACGGGAGAGAAGTCACTCTTTTCCTTCTCTGGAAGGAATTTTGTATCCTTTGGGCCTGGGGAGTTACTGGGCAGCTTTGGTGGACTGATAACTTATCTTGCACAGAGAAGTTTAAATATTTAAAGACCTCTGAGCACACAATATTTAAAGACCCCAGGATTCCCCAAATTCTGGCAACTTGCCAGGCACAATGATAGGTGCTAAGAATACAATTATGAATCTTTTGGCTTTAAAGGGTCTGTGTGATTGTGGGAGAGAAGCATGCACAGACAATTTTACTTCCATGTTGTTATTTAATGCTAGTGCTATTCATGGAGAATTATCTGAGTTGAAGTAGGTGTTAAAGGTAATCTTTTCAAGCAAGGTTTGAAAGAAGCTCATGGCAGTACAGGCCAGTGGTGTGGTTAAAGGTCCGCCTCACACTGTTGGGTGTTCCTTGGCTCATATCTAAGCTTCATGCCCTGGGAATGTTGATTTGAGATCGAATTGCTTTGGCTGCTAAGTACCAAGAAGATGGAGTGAATTCTGAATATGAGAACTAAAGAAGCTTCTGTCTCTAACTGTGGCCCTTCTCAGTATTTAGGTATGAGAAACAGATCTCCAGCTAAGAGGAGGCTGTGAGATAGATTAGATCTGGGGGTTGGCAGTCTTCCCAGCAGTTGCGGAGTTTGGGAGCCGAGCAGAAATGTCCCACCAAGCTAAACACTAAGGACATGCCACATTTCGCTATTGTCTGCCAGCAGTAAAAGTCAATGAGCTTAGCAGGGAGGTTGTTCCAGATTCCTGGACATCCTTACAACAGCAGCTATCAAATGTGGATAATTTTTCTCTCTTCAAAAACCATATATATTTTTCTTTTTCTGAGCAGAACTCTGGCAATTTTTAAAACCGTTTTTTCTCTAAGGAGCAGATTAAAAAAAAATAAAGCAGATAAAATATATGGTACATGAAAGCTTATGATCCTAAAGTATTTAATGGCTTTTTCTGAAACTGAAATCTTATTTAAAAGAAAGTTGGAGTCTTGAGATAAGGGCTGCCTTCACAGTCCTCGCAGGGGTAATTTAACTCATATACAAACCTGACTTTGGGGTCCTGGGGCCTTGGTAGTGATGTGCTTTCACACTAAATCAGGCTCCACTGTGGTGCTGGCTGCTCTGGAATTGGAGCCTACAGCAGTGTGAGAAGATACTGCTCCTTCTGGGTCAATTAAATTCAATTCAAGAAATGTTTATTGGTTATTTCTACGTGCATTTACAATAATTGGAGTAGTGAATTTTTTGAGGAAAGGACTGATTTAGTGACCTTTAACTCACATCTTATCAGCCATATCTTTGAAAATGACTGTCTTGATTGTGATGTGTTTTGAAGTACTTTGGCATAATCAGCTGAATGCACACACACTCCCGGCCACAAACACACACAGAGAGAATACTGTATGCCCTAGGAGCAGTTAATGAACACATGTAGTGCTCTAATCAGGAATACACACCTTAGAAGTGTTTGGTTAACATTTGAAAACCTAATTAAAGCCCAGGAAATCTCCAGAGGTGGCTCATAAAAGGGTGCCAGCTAACTATCTCTGATCAATCCCAGAAGGTTAAAATTTTTGCATAGCAGATGTTGGTGAAATAACTCTCATATAAGAAATGTGATTTGGCTGGAAATATTCTGCAACCATGATCTGCCTTGTGTGGGCAGGGCATAAGACTCTCACAAGCTTAATACCTTCTCTCGATAACGCTGTAGACTAGAATTTGGATTAGTTCTGTAGACAAATACATGGATTTTGCTCTTTGGTTCTGACTACTCTGTTAGCTGAATTTCACTGCTAAAATACTGTCTGATTTGCTTCAAAAGAACCTAGGCAAAGTAGAGTCTGCGTGCTCCACACTCAAAGACTCCACTTGGTTTTCAAAACAGGTATATGACTGTCCTTTGAGTGGATGGCTGAATTCAGTTCTTGAATTCATTCTTTTATTGTAAGCCCTCCTGTGGTTGCAGCATGTCAGAGAAAACCCCAATAGCCCTCATCTGACTGTTGGTGATCAGTGATGTCTACCAATAAAAGAATTTGATATTCATAAATGCCTCCATCAGTACCTGCCAGCGTGCTTGCTGTGGCAACAGATTCTTAATGAAAATTTCTCCTTCAGTAGCACCAGAAAGGGAGGACTTTGCTAATTATGAGAAAGATGACTGGAGAATATGATGAGGGATATCTCTAATTATTTTTTCTTTACCTTTAGCTATAACTTCTAAAAGGTATTTAGCGTTTGAAGCATTTTCAAAAGAGTTTTCCCTTTTTATGCTTCATCTACCATGACCCCTTTTTTTCTGGGAGCAATGTCAGAGAAGGGTATTTCGAAAGAAATTTCTGTTGCAGTGATTAAAAGAAGCACTCACTGCTTACAAAAGTGGTTATTTGTGGAAAAGGCCTAGTGCTTAAAGGGAGGTCAAACAGAGGATGAAAAATAGATCCCCAAACCTATGGGAAGGATACATTCAAAAACGTTAAGCACAATCTAAATATACATAATAGGCATTTATTTAGTAATGAAATCAAATGAAATTTTGCAGACTTATGTGAAAATCTGAAGATATACTTGTAGTTTCTCCAAAATCAGTGCTATTGTAATACTAAAGAACATCTAAAGAAGCACTTGTTAGTCAAGGAATTAAGCCACTGAAAAAAGAATGGAAGAAAATTGCTTGGTTGAAATATATTTGTCTTTCCAGAGCTCTCCCCTTTTTTGCTTACATTCTGTTTTGCTGGGGAACACTATGAGTTTCCAGGAAACAACTGGCCTTACAATCTTCTCTCCCCTTGCTTAAGTATGCTGCTCATGCTCTAAGACCAGTAAAGATGAAATGACTTATTATGTGTGCTTTCATTCCTTCCAGAAAATAAGTTTTATTGGCACGTATAGCTTGCATATAACACATTTGCAACAACTTCATTTGTTGGAACCAGGTAATAAAAGTGAGATTTCCTTTAACAAATGATATTTTGACATTCATAAAAATGAAGTAATGGAGATCAGTCAGCCAGCTTAGGAGAACGCCACATGCCAAATGATATAAGTTTAAATAACAGAAAATGCAGTGTCAAAGTAGTTGAAGTAGTAATATGAAAATTTCCACTCAAAAGGTAGGAAGAGGAAGAATTTCCTTTTTACTGTGAAGTACCTGAAGGAGCGAGCCCAGGCTCTACATGACTAGACTAGCACTTGAATATGGCCAATAAAAACCAACAGTTGGTACAATCTAAATTGCTTTGAATAATTTGTATCAAATTGAGACTCAGAGAAAAGATAATTCTATAGGCACCATTATGAAAGAGGAAAAACTATCCTTTGTTCTTTAAATGGTGCAAATGTAAATAAGTTCTGTAACCTCAGGATAGAAGATAGCTAGAGTAATAAAATCTTGGTTGAATAGTAAGTCATATTCAAATAAATGCATCTGGCTCTACAATTTTTTTCTACCTACATTGATGTTATTTTTGCCTTTATGATCTTGAAACTATATCATTAGAATGAAGTAGTGGAAAGTAGAAAATATTATATGTTGCTTTTTATACAAAGCTTTTTATCAATTTTCTTTATTTCCTCTTTCTGCTAATAAAGTGGTAAAGGCAGGATGCTTCCAAAAACAATGGCTCACTCACAATTGAATGAATTTTTTAACAGTTCTTTTTTTAAAAAATATATATTTTATTGCACTTTAGGTTCTGGGGTACATGTGAAGAACATGCAGGATTGTTGCATAAGTACATACATGGCAATGTGGTTTGCTCCCTCCATCTCCATCACCTATAACTGGCATTTCTCCGCATGTTATCCCTCCCCAACTCCCTACCCGCTACTGTCCCTTCCTGAGTCCCCCCCAACAGACCCCTATGTGTGATCCTCCCCTCCCTGTGTCCATGTGTTCTCATTGTTCAACGCCCGCCTATGAGTGAGAACATGCAGTGTTTGCTTTTCTGTTCTTGGAATTTTTTTTTTTTTTAATCAACACAGAATGGACAACTGAAGGTCAATAACTCTAGAGAGAATGCAGCTCATAATTTGCGGATCTCTGTAATGCCCCATGAGACGGTTGTGATACAAACACAGGTCTGCTTATTATTTTTAGGTTCTCTTACTGCTTTCTCTCTGGGCCACCTTCTATTTTTTAAAATCAAACACCAAATTAAAATTATTAATTTAAAAAATAGCATAATCAGAACATAATATGAAGTTACTGCCATAAACTCTCCACATCGTGACAGTCAAAGCTCATTAGAGATGATTTTTAATCTTTGTATTTCGACACTTCCCTTTATGAGGCAATATAGTTGATAGTTTTCAAGAGCAAATGAGTAAAACGAGGTGATTGGTGTATAATAATCAAAATTTAGAACTAAAAAGAGATTTACAGCTCATCTACTCCAATTTTTTTACTTCATATTTGAAAGTGAAGTAAAACAGTGAGTGTCCTGCAGGTGACATGACTTGTTTATGGGAAGACGGGTCTCTGGCTTTTATTGGGTTGCTCCTTCCCTTAAAGTGTCCAGGTAGCTTCTTGTGTCCAGTAAACCTAAAAGCCCTTTAAATACGTTGGTCCCTGGCTGTGCCCTCTTCCTCTATCTGTGTGGGCATCTGCTCTACATGTTTTGCGCTCCTTCCCGGGGTTCTGAATCCTGTCTTCCCATCTGACTCACTGTCTCTAAGCTGGCCAATCCACCCATTCCTCTAATGGTCGGATTCCTAAGAGTCACTTGGTTCAGGGGAGCGCATACGCTTTGCAGTGGCCATGATTTCTGCAAGCAGTATTAATTATGCATGCCCCACCCACTCGCTCAAGGGGCGGATTCTTAAGTGTTACTCGGCTCAGGGGAGAGCAGAGGGTTTGCAGTGGCCATGGTTTCTGCCAGCAGTACTAATTATGCATGCCCCGCCCACTCGCTCAGGGGCCATAGTCGTAAGAGTCACTTGGCTCAGGGGAGAGCAGAGGGTTTGTAGCGGCCGTGATTTCTGCCGCTGGCACTACGAATTATGCTTGCCTCATGGCCCATGCACACGTGGATACATCTTTGTTCTATTATTTTATCACTGAAAAACATTATTTTAAAAATTATTTAAGTGGTATGGATTTTTGCTAGTCTCAGATACAAGGGGCTTTTCCATATTTATTTGTAGATCAATGCATTTTTGTAATTATACTGAAAAAAATTCAAAACAATGCATAAATCCAAACTTTAATTTTGAAAGAGCCTGAGTAAAGGTATAATCTGAAAAATAAAATTAGCTAAACAGAGATTTTTAATTAAGAATATTTTGGCCTCAGATGTTATGATGAGTTTGTAATCTTTATCCTCTTACAAGAAGAAAGAAATAACTTTTGGAAGAATAGGAGCATATATTATGAGATATCATATTTGATTAGCTTTTTATTTGCAGGGAAATAGCAATAAAAAATTATATTTGCCTAACTATCCTATTTTTTTCATATTTCTTTCCCCCTTTTTTTAGTATGCTCTCTTTTCCAGATTTTGATATTGGAGTGTGCCAGCTTTATGGAATAAATTTGTATTTCTTCACTTCTACCTTAATGAGGAGACTACAGAAAAGAGAAAAATCCAGATTCTAGGAAATGCACCAACTTTGAACTCTCTTATATACATTTATTCCCTGCTACTTAAATCTATTCAGTTTCTAAATTGGCGTAGTGAGGATTCCAATAGTAATTGAGATGGCAGGGAGTATCCTGATCCAGCTATTTGGGGCCCAGATTTTAGATACCAAGTAGTAAGAGTTTGGAAATTGATGTATACCTTTCCTCCAAACCAATTTTATCTGAATCTCTTCTGTTCCTCTTCCTAAGTTTGGGGAGTGAGAGTTTTAATAGGAAACATACTTGTATTTTTGAGGCTGTAAGGTTAGACAATTCCACTATTGGTTTTCCCCTGAACACCAGGTGTTTTTGTCCTCAATCTTCTTGAAAGACAGATTTGGGAGAAGGACATCAACAGGAGTAGTGTAAAAAAATGTTTCCTCACTCTGGGGTGATTTGCTTCTAGACTTTAAGCATGAAGACTTTAAGTGGAACCAGGAAAAAGGGTGTTGGGTATGGGAACAATGACATGGCTTTGTTCAAGTGGAAGTGGCTGCTGGGTGTAAAAGAGAGAGAGAGAAAGAGAGAGGAAAGAAAGAGAGAGAGAGAAAAGAAAGAGAGAGAGAGAAAAGAGAGAGAGAAGAAAGAGAGAGAGAGAGGAAAGAGAGAGAAGAAAGAGAGAGAGAAGAAAAAGAAAGAGAAAGAGGAAAGAAAGAGAAAGAGAGCAAGAAAGAGAGGAAAGAAAGAGAGAGATAGAGAGAGGAAGAGAGAGGAAAGAAGAGAGAGAAAGAAAGAGGAGAGAGAGAGAGGAAAGAGTGGTATCCATGAAAGATGGGAGGGGTCTGGTCATGTGCAGCGGTCACAAGTGATCTTCTCTGCTCCCTAACCATCCATGGCCTCTTCCCTCCAGCACAGCCTATTAAAGATTTTGCTTAAATGTAAGGAATTAAAGAGATTGAAACCAACACAGAAAATGTCCCATTCTCAGACTGGGGATAGGGATTCCTATAGCAATCCCTATAAACACGAATATCCAAAGAGCATGATGTTATGGGGTATATCAGTAGCAGAGGCAAAGGTCTGCATGGAGATGAGATGCTCTGAATGGAAAACAGCCGTGCCTGTGTGAATGCCTTTCATCGTGATGAGAATAGCAATGGTGACTGAATGCAGTGCTTGAGGGCAACATGCCTGGCATTTTCCTAAGCACTTTCATAACGAACTCATTAGAGTCTCACAACAACCTTATGAGTTACTATTATTATCCCTACTTTTCAGAAGAACTAAGATGCAGAAGACTAAGGAATGCCTAAGATCACATAGCTAAGAGATGGCAGAGCTGGGCCTGAAAGAATTTGGACAGTCTGGATGCAGAGCCTGTGTTCCTAAACACCGTATCATTCCACAAAACAATTCCACAGAGCTGGGAGATAGTTAGTAGACAGCTAATATCTGCTGGTAAAGCTGGCAGAGTGGTGTGCGTGTGTGTGTGTGTGTGTGTGTGTGTGTATAGGCCATATTATATGTGTAAAATGGTCTTCTCTTATATATACAAGAAATGGTCTTGTTTTGCAATCTTATTTTAAAGCAAGTAATGTTTGAAATTGTTGCATTTTACTATATTTTTCTTACTATGAATTTTGTTAGTGTTAGTGTTCAATTTCTTCAAGAGAATAATATGTTTTCCTTTCAAGGAGTTTTTCAGACTATTTCACTCAACCCATTTTATAGGTATATATAGAAGGATAAAAAGAAAGTTACTTTTGTAACTTTTATCTTTGATATAGTTTCTAAATTATGCTGGTTCTTACCTTGACACAGAATACAGTTATGGATCCTAAGGCACTAAAAGAATTATTTTATCCTGGTTTGTTTCCAGTGGAGGTATGTGCACCTAAGTGAACTGTGAGCTCATTCTACCTGTATTCAGATTTCCATGAGAGCTCAGCCTTAGGTGGTACCAGCTGATGGTGTAAATAGTTGAATGTATTAACACAGCATCAAGGCAGTTTAGGGCTGAAAGAGGCCTTAGGACCAACTCTGTCATTGGGAATGAGGAGGGTGAAACTGAGGCTCAGAACCAGAGAACAGTGAAATCATGGGTACCTCCAGCACCAGTTATATATTGAATGCGTGGGCAGAAAATAGGAAACTGATGTGATGCCCAGTCTCTCAGATCTACTGTCACAAAATTGGCCTTTTGGAATGTATGCACTGGAGAATAAATTGGAAGTCTGAATAAAGAAGGCTGCTTTTGGGCTGGGAGGGGAATCTTGTTTTTGACTGAGCTTAAATGTCCTATAAGTTGTTTTTTAGGACTAAAAGTAGAAACTATATTCCTTCCTCTCTTTTTATCTTACTTTCCCCCTTCGTCTCAGAGTTATTAAATGTTTTGGTGTTTATTCTGATGCTTGATAAAGTAACAATAATTTTCTCCTTTGACTTTCCTTTCAATTTTGGGTAATTGAAATTTGATATCATGTATGGAGTGATTCATCTGCTGCATTTATATCTGGTCACTTAGGCAAAAAGCCTTGAATAAAAGCAATTATGTTGGGCGATTCCCAATTATCCATACGCCGCCTAAGCTGATCTGAGTCCTCTCAACTCTCCAGATGCCGTTTCAGGAAAAAGCATAAAGCCCAACAGAAATATACTGCTGTCAGCCAAAAGCCTCTTTTGGAACAAAGTTCTAGATAACAGTGATGCAAGGGCTCAACCAGGGTTTCTCAGTCTCAGCACTCTTGCTGTTTTGGGCTGGATAATTCTTTGTGGGAATAGCTATCTGTTGCATTCTGGAATAATTAGCAGCTTCCCTGGCCCCTTGCTGCTAAAAGCTACTCATACTGCCTTAGTTGTGACAACCAAAAACGTTCCAGATATTGACAGATGTTCCCTGTGAGGCAAAGTCACCCCCAGTGGAGAATGCCTAACCTCAACCTACCTTATGTACCTCATGTTACTCTTTGGGGTTTGCATTCGGGAGCACTCTCTGGAAACACATTACATACATGTTGGGGGAAAGGTAACCGGTGGTCTAGCTGTCTAAAACACACTCAATGATGTGTGATAAATGGGCCCCCTCCTTGTACATGCTGCTTTTAGGCACCCCATCCTGAAGACAATCAATAGCCTGGCAAAGCTTTTCACATTTGAAAAGATACAGGTGGAAGAATTTAAAAATGACTGCTCACATGACCAGCAGTTTTCAAAGCACTTTGAAATGAGGTCTCATTTTTGTCTCATAAAAGCCTCCTAAGATTCATTACATGTCTGTTAATATTATTACCATCTTATAGATGAACACAGTAAGTCACAATGAAAGTCACACCGCCAGTTTATGCAAAAGATAGAGCTCAAATCACTTGTAATCTCACAGCTGTCATCAGAGGCCATAGCGGAGAGGGGGGAGTGTGTGGCTCGGGATGGCGGGCTTTCACGTTTCAGTCCTATGATGACTAGCTGTCGGAAATGGGGCCAGTCATTTAATCTCATTTTTCAGTTTCCTTTTACTTTTTATTTTTTCAAATTAAGCTTTTATTTATTTATTTATTTATTTTTCACCTTGCATTTTAGTTTCTGGGGGGTAGATGTGCAGCTTTGTTACATGGGTAAATTGTGTGCCACTGGGTTTTAGTGTATGAATATTCTTGTCACCCAGGTAGTGAGCAGAGTATCCAATAGGTAGTTTTTTTTATCACTTCCCCTCTCCCACTTTACCCCCTCTGGTATTTCCCAGTGTTCATTGTTCTCATTTTTATTTCCATGTGTACTCAATGGTTATTTACTCCTATGCAGCGTTTGGGTTTCTATTCCTGCATAAATTCACTTAGATAATGGCCTCTAGCTGCATCCATGTTGCTGCAAAGAACATGATTTTGGTCATTTTTATGGCTGCATAGTATTCCATGGTGTGCATGTACCATTCGGTTTTCTTATCTGTAAGGTAAGGACTATATAAGTTATAAGGCACTTTGTGAGGTATATAAAATTGTGAATAATAAATGATCAGTGCTTGGTGTATAGCAAGCACACAAATATTAGGTATTATGCTGTTAATAAGAATGATTACGCCAGTATTGTTATTAATTTGGAGAGTGAAGAATAGAAGACAGACTGCCTACATCTGGAGCTAAGATCCACCACTTATGCAGCCATGTGGTGACACTTCCCTGATTCACCCTCTCTCTGCCTCCGTTTTCTCATCCACAGTGCGAGGATGATGGTGTCTAACTTACCTTGTGGGGTTGTGTGAGGATTAAATGCCACATAGTGAAGGATCACCGTGTGTCAACAGTGAAAATAATAACATCACTGCTACTGATGACGATAATTATTAAGTACATTGGTATTTTTTCCAGATTCAGCTAAATTTGAGATTAGCCTCAACAGTCTTGTCTGGTCCAACCTTTATCAGCAAGGATTTTGTTTGTAAGGTAGAGAAAACAACAATTGTCATCTTAGAAAGGAATTGATTAGAACAATAACGCTGGAGAATCAGAGCCAGGCTGGAGGTCTGGGTCTGGAAAGTGAGCAGACGCCTGGGGAAGCCAGAAGCTTGGGCTAAGGAACTGTGCTGGGAGTCACCAGCAGGAGAGCCTGGACTGCAGCACTGTCCCTGAGGGGAGAACTCTCATCAGGTCCCTGCATCCTTTGCTGCTTCTGGGAGAGTCACGGGCCCAGAAGAGGGGTCTGCTCGGCTTCTCCTGGCTGCAGGGTCCTAGGAGAGAGGGTTGATCTCTTTGGCCTCTGGGATGGCCCAGGCACAACTTTCCCCAGAACTGTACAACACAGGGCTGGGCGTGGTGGCTTACACCTGTAATCCCAGCACTTTGGGAGGCCGAGGCTTGTGGATCACCTGAGGTCAGGAGTTCGAGACCAGCCTAGCCAATATGGTGAAACCCTGTCTCTACTAAAAATACAAAATTTAGCTGGGCGTGTTGGGGGGTGCCTGCAATCCTAGCTACTGGGGAGGCCAAGGCAGGAGAATTGCTTGAACCCGGGAGGCAGAGGTTGCAGTGAACTGAGATTGCACCATTGCACTCCAGCCTGAACAACATGAGTGAAACTCTATTTCAAAAAAGAAAAAGCCAACAAACAAAAAAAGAACTGTTCAACACAGGAGAAAGACAGGCCCCTAAATAGAACTGGGGAGTATCATGAGGAGGCTTGCATGGTGGGCAGCCATGGGGCTATGGATGTCTCTTAAACTTTCCTACGTATTTACTAGGGGAGGGAGAGAGAGGGAGGGGATTTCAGCTCTTAACATTAATCACTATGGTACTACAAGCAACATTTTAATTTTTAAATGATACATTATGTAATTGACATAGATAAGTTTATTTTGTATTTTATGGCCAAATATTTGTTTTGAATAAAGTCATAATCACTATGCTACTAGTGGGAATGAAAATGAGAAGTAATTGACTTTTTAAAGACAATTTAAATGGTAAAACAGAGAGAAGTCAGTTCACTTTAAGTTATTTCTATTCAGCACTTACTATGCCCTGGATACTGGGCTGGGGCTGAAGACTAAAGATGCAAAGAACATGGGTTCTTCCTCTAGAAAGCTAGTCATCCATCTAAAGATGCACATATGTTAAAAAAAAAACACACACAAAAACTCAATGTAACACAATGGGACAAGTGTTTTAATAAAGGCATTATGCAAACTGCCTTGGAATAACAGAGAAAATACATAACTATGGTAATGATGTGAGCTTAGACTTGAAGTAACAATAAGCCAGGAAAGAAAGAGAAGAGGGGATTCCAGGAAGAGAAAAAGCAAAGATGGAAGAAAAATCAAAAGAAAGAGAAGAGGCTCCAATCCCCAGCCTGTTCTTGTCCTATCACGTCTCAATCTTTTTGTTGTCATTTTATCGTCTTTGTGATTTGAGTTAAAAGTGCTGTGTAATAGCTGTCCCATGAGTCCCTGTTGAATGTGAAGAGCCATGTTTCTGGAATAACTTCCTACTAGTCATATTTCTGAAAGGGCCCTCCATCTAGACCTGCCGTGGAGGAAGCCATTAGGCGGATACTATTCAGGAAAGGGGAGGCATCAGCATTCAGAGCGGGCACAAAATGTCTCCTCTGCCAATCTGATTCCATTCTATCATGTCCTTAAGCTCATTTTGATAAGACTTTTAAATGAGCGGGTCTGGCTGAGATTCAACTGTGGCTGTGTCTGTTCTGAGAAAGTGCTGAAGAGGGTGCTACAATTGTGAAATGGATTAGCAGCCTTAATTACCTGCGAAAATTAATTAAGGTAAAGACAGGCAATAGAACAAATGATCCATGCAGACAATGAGAATACTTCTAGATACTTAAGATAAATCTGCCTTTCTTTTCCTGCCTAATCACAGGGAAACCACTCCGAATTTGTCTCCTTTGAAAAATTACAAAAATAAAATAGATTTTAAAAAGGCAAGTGTAGTCTGATCTTAAAAGTGAGAAATGGCAATCCCAGATTTTGGTCCATTTAGATCAGGGATCAGGAAACTTCTGTAAAGGTCCAAATAGTAAATATTTTTGGTGTTGGGTACCATCCAGCTGCATTACAACTTAGCGTTGTCGAGTGAAAGCAGTCATAGAGAATATGTAAGAGAGCGGGCATGATTGTGTTTCAATGGAACTTTATGAACAATGGAGTTTGACTTTCATATAAATTTCATGTATCACAACATATTATTTATTCTTTGGATTTTTTTCCAGCCATTTAAAAATGTAAAGAAACGTTCTTAGCTCAAGGACCATACAAAAATAGGTGGCAGGCCAGATTTGGTCCATGAGCTGTATAGTTTGCTAACCCCTGGTTTAAATGATAAAGAAATGATGAAATGATGAAAATGACTTAAATGATAAACGTGGTCCAAATATGACAAAAATAAATAATATGTACACTACCATAGCATCACAGAGTAAAGAATGAAATAGTGGCACAACACTCATTTTTAAAATCTATTTCATCAAATTATGTGAGTGTTCTCCAAGAAGTGAGTCAATCACATATTAATGGGCCATTTTCAGAAGTTATTCATCAAAAGTGCCACTTATCTTGTCCATATAAGAATGTGACTTCAAATATCACTTGGGGCCAACTGGTTGAAGTGTCTTTTAAATTGCACTTGAAATTTCTTCTAAATTAGTCAACATCTTTTTTTTTTTTTTTTTTTTTTTTAAAAAAAAATAAATTTATTTTTTTTTTTTTTTTTTTTTTTTTTTTAATAACAACTGATATTCACTAGAAAATGAGATGCAGATGATGGCCCTAACCACACCAACATGGACCCCGTAAAGAGTGTCAGGGCGACCTCTGGTGTGAGTTGGATCTCAGCAGCAATATTATTAGGTCAGCATGAAGATACCTGAAATGAATGGCTAGCGTGTCATTTTTGTATTGATTTTGGCCTCCATTCTTTTTCTTTTGTTTTGCTTGTTTGAATCATCTGCTGGTATACTCTGGCCATCTCTGTGTCTTAGACTAGTCTAGTAGTTTCTTGGCAGTATGATTTATATTGATAGAAACATATTGTTTCTGTGGTTCTGACATAAGGGTTGTTTTCTCCCCTTACCCAGTTTCAAGGTCTCTTCCTTATTTACAAAGTTGTCCATGAACTGATTTTATACTGACATGACCCATTTTTGTTTTTTATTTTTCAACTCAAAATTCTGTGGAAACCTTGGAGTGTTATTCTTCCTTAATGTGAAATATTTACCCCCTGAGATTTGCTCTAAAAACAGCAATTAATGCAGACTAGGTATATATAAATATCTTCAGAAATTGTGGTGGGAAGGGTTTATAAATGATATTAATGTTGACAGGAAAAGAATTGGGGTTTAAGTCCTCTTGGAAGATTTCTATCCTTGTATCAAAGTCTTATTCTGTTAGGTTTGGATCCTAAAATATTTGCAGCATACATATTTATAGTCTTATATGTATATGTTATGTGTATAACACATAATTATATAGTTATAACAGGTACAATTACATATAGTTATATATATTTATCAATTGCATGCATTATAACAACTATAATTACTATAGTTATATATTTATAAATTATCTACATGCATTATAACAACTATAACTACACATAGTTATATATTTATAAATTATGTGCATTACAACTATAACTATGGATAGTTATACCTATATTTATAAGTTATCTACATGTATTACTAATGTACATTAAAAATACAGCTAACAGAGTTTTAAAAGGCTAAAATACAAATACAAATAGAAGTTCTGGTGTTCTCTCTCCAGTCCTGTATTGATTTGTGCACTCCTGGCACAGACATTCCCCTCCCTGGAGATCAACATTCTACTGGCTCTCAAAGCTGGGATTAAAGGCCATCTGTTTTCTCTGCTTCACTAAGGTTTTGTTGTTTATGGCCTCACACTTACAGTAGTGCACAAAACACTGAGTCATATTGTTGTGAGTCATATTGGGCGTGAGAATATAGAACTAAGCATAGAGAATATTCTTTCCAGTTTGCCACATGTGATGAGCTTGATGAATCTGGCAATTTCCATGATAACGTAGGTTGTGCCTGGGGCACAGTTGGGCTGATGCAGCATGCCTGTGATGAACAGGCTCAGAGCTCTGTCTTCCAGGGCAAACACCACAGCACCATATCCATTTATTTTGGGACAAACTGAATTTTATGTTTATTTTGAGGGCTGAATTTAGGTAAAGCTGGCCAGCTTTGAGGGAATTGAAGATGTTCCTTACTGAACCAAAAGCACCACTTAGCCCCTTTGCAGTGGGTGCATTTTATGCCACAGGACAGAAGCCAGCACCGTGCAAAGTATCTAATCATCTTCCAGCGTGAAGTGCAGACACTGTGATATTCCTTTCTGGAGTAGTTGAATGTAAACCCTTATCTAAATGTTGAGTAAAGGCATTTCCTTTTATTGAGAGAATTTTAAACATTAATGATTAGGCAGAGATAGAAGATGAGGTTAGAAAGCATCTTGGTTCCTCTGAAAACACCGTTTGTTGACATGCTCATCTGTTCTCAGCCTCTAAGTACTTTCCTGGTCATTTGAAAAAGGAGAGAGAGTCAGCAAACCTGATTTTATTCCGGAGAGAGTACTGTCACAAACAATAACGTTGTCAAGAAAACCAAAGTAGCGTCTGACTTGTTTAGAGGTGCTAAGCGCGTATGACAAGCAAAAGAGGAAGGATAATATTGGAGGAGGTAGAATGTCTCTTGCATTGGTGGACAAAAGAACGTGTAATTTGAAGAAAATAATCTGCTGAATTTCATTCTTTAATCCATATCTTGAACATCACATCCACATTTATTTTAATACTGACCATGTAGAGGTAACTAGAATTAATTAGAACATTTGGAAATGGTACCAAAATAGATAATATTTTAAAATCAAATAAATAATAGAATGAGCAAAAATGGGCATAAATGAATGAGCAAAGCAGTTAGCTCATTAGAAATATACAAATAATAAATGGCACACAGATGGCCTGATATTTAATACTGAACTGAAGATCTGGATTGAACACAGAATTTTTTTTTTTTTTTTTCAAATTGAAAATGGCATTTCACTGGTGCACAGAAAAAGTAATAATTGATTCTTTGGAACATTTCCTAATTGAGGGCTTAATAGACTACAGGTACACTTGCACTTTTGAGGTTTAAGATTATGTAAAACAGTAATGAATTCTGTTAGTGATAAAATATTTCAAGTAAAACTCGGTGGTGATTTCTGAAACAGCTATGAAACATACTAACATGATCAGTAGTCTCAACAATAAATTTCTAGTTGTGAGTATATATTTAGAGACCAACAAAATAGGGGGATATCAGGATTTGATTAAACTGTCAGTGTAGGAGCCATATGTTTACATTTGAGTTTCTGCCATCAGTGGTGTATTTAACATGGCCAGAAAACTTCCTTTGAAGTGAGTAGCGAAGACAGGGAAGGAGCCACATAAGTTGATATTCAGCATGGTTTAATGGGACACATGGCTCCAATCCACAGACCAAATTCAATATCTGCTCTACTATAAATTTTTGCCAAACATATATCCATATTTGTTATTCCCCTCAAAGCATTTTGGACATTAACAAGGATTCAAGGAGAAATGGATCCTTTGCCAACCTCAAGGCCAGTTGAAATAGAAAGCCCTGAAGTTAAGTTTAGACTGCAAATCTATTGTGTTTACCAATTTAGCACCACGCTGTTTCTTGACTTCTGATGACAAATGGTGTATAAAGAGGCTCACACATCTTCTTCAGCATCAGCTATCTCTTCATGAGTAATATTTTAGTGAGTTGAATGTAAATGAGGCAAAACCTCAAATAATAGACTCCTTTGGACTTATGAATGAAGGGGGAAAGTAGTTGGTAAAATGTGGCCGGAAACTGTAGCCATAGTTTTTGTTACATGTTTGAAGAAGGCACCATTTGATTCAAGAAATCAT
Source organism: Cebus imitator (assembly GCF_001604975.1). NCBI lineage: Eukaryota > Metazoa > Chordata > Mammalia > Primates > Cebidae > Cebus > Cebus imitator. The sequence goes on along the minus strand of NW_016107350.1, from coordinate 6,452,205 downwards.
CTAGTGACAGTGCCTCTTTTCTGCTGGACACTTTTGGGTTGGGCCAGTTAACTCTGTAGGCCGGATTTGCTCCTGTCAACCTTTATTTCCTTGTGGGCAAATTCATCCCCCTGCTTTTCTGTGGACCTTGCTTCCTTACTTCTCAAATTCCATATGTTTCAAATGACTGTCTATATCTTTTGCGATATCTCCCACACTTGGTTTTCTCTTCTGGAAGAATATACTCTAGTATTATTAGGTAAGTACCCAATGAGGACTTCTTTACCTGTAAGGAAAGCAAACCTCAGAAAATTGACAGTGGTCGTAGAGAAATTTTGGTCTAGAAGCCACATCTTCTGACTCTTACTCTTATACTTTGATTACTACTCTGCATGGCTTCACCTAATACTGGGATATCTGCAAGAAGCCTCTGGATTCTGATATCTTCCTTTTTCAATTTTCTCTTCAAAATTTATTTTTAAACATAATTGTACCATGTGTTTTGCTAGGAGCTGAGTACCAGTCTGCCCCTGTAGGACCAGTTACATAATCTGAGGGACCTATTGCAAAATGAAGATACAGGACGCCTTGTTCAAATAATATTAAAAATTTCAAGACGGTGAGAGCAGAGCATTAAACCATGTGTAGGGCTCTTCTGAGGTCAGGGCCCTGTGTGACTACGTAGGTCACAAGCGCAGGAAGCTGACCTTGGCACCTGGATGTTCACATAACACTCTTTATAATGTCACTTCTTTGTTTATGACTTATTAAGTGGTCCTCAGGAGTGTTTAAACTCTAAGAACCCTCCTCCTTTTGGCTGAAATCAGACTTTCCATCTTGACTTCTCATGGTTCTGCTAAGCAGACTCTCTTCCTGCTTAACTAATGGAATAATATAGATGAAAAAATTCCATTTTCTTAGCAGCTGGTAGCAAAATGGTAGATGCATGAAGCTCAAAAGGAGAAGTGACCTTCAGGAAGTTACTTGGATAGCAAGAGGAAGAAGTACGTTCTTCCAGATAACAAAGGAGGTGGAGAGGGAGGAGAGCACAGTCTTGGGAAGAGAGGCTGGGTTTCTCTGGCAGCAAATATTTCCCAGAGAAGCCATCAGTGGAGGGAAGGGTTCTATTTGTGTCAAAATCTCCTACTAACTCTACGTTGCTGAGAATGCATTTGGCATGGAAATTCTGAGTCTGTGTTAGGGTTGGCAGTGACTTCAGGCTGGGCATGGTTGCTCATGCCTGTAATCCCAGAAATTTGAGAGACTGAAGTGGGCATATCACTGAGGTCAGGAGTTCTAGACAAGCCTGGCCAACATGGCAAAACCTTGTCTCTACTAAAAATATAAAAATTCGCTGCGTGTGGTGGTGCATGCCTGTAATCCCAGCTACTCAAGAGGCTGAGGCAGGAAAATCACTTGAATCTTGGAGGTAGAGGTTGCAGTGAGCCTAGATCATGCCACTGCACTCCAGCCCGGGTGACAGAGCAAGACCCTGTCTCAAAAAACAACAGCAACAAACAAACAAACTTGGTGACTTCATGAGACAAATTCCAACAAATAGGATTGTTCTGGTGTTTCACCATATCCTGAACATGCCTGGCATATACATTTTTCTACCATCCTTCTCAATCTACCCTTTTCCCAGCTATTCTTTCCTCTTTGTCCTTTGCTTATGTAAAATCTGTTCATCCTATCAGGCCGAATTCAAACTTTTCTTTCTTTAAGAAATCTCAAGAACCATCCTGATTCAAAATGATCTTTTCTGCTACTGATGCATTTAACCTGTCACAAATCACTTGGCCCTGGCTTATTTCTCTTTCTAGATATGACTGTGCGTCTCCACTGAGGGAAAGGCTTGTCTTTTCACCTTTTTACTTCATACCCAGCCTAGCACTGTGTCTTTATATCAGAAAGGACAGTGATCCTAAAGAGGAGAGTTGATCAAGCTAGAGAATACCTTAATGTCAAAGAGAATAATTTTAAAAAAGGAGTAGAAAATATTTAGGTTTTAGATACAAGTTCTTGCAGATTGGCAAAGACTTCCATACAAATCTGAATTTGTATAGTCTCTTCTGAAAAGTGTTATTTTGATCAGGTATATTAGTAAGTCAAAAAATATTTAATAGGCTTTTTGAAGAAGTGTCCAATATTCTAACTTTCCAGCAAGTGGGCATGGGACAAGTGCAATTGGGGGAGCACAGTGGAAATATCCAGCTGTTCCAGAACGCTGCTGTTACTCATGCAGTTTGAGAGTAATCACTAGGTCTTTGGAAATAATTTGAGTCTCATGTATTTACTTAGAACATATTCTATTACCATAATCACATAATAAACTCTATGTTTTTATAGATATAATAGTCGTACATAGTGTCATAATAATGTATGGTTCTAGTTTTTCAATCTAAATTATTTGTCACAATCATAATGTTCTATGGATACCGTTTATGTGGATAGCTGATGGGGTACAAACTGTGATTACTAAAGTCAGTATTTTGATGCCTAGAATGAGCTAGGCAGGTAAGCACAACTTGGAGATTTTTGTCTTTAAGATGTTTATTTCTGTGTTAACATCCTTGATATGGTTTGGCTGTGTCCCTACCCAAATCTCATCTTGAATTGTAGCTCCCATAATTCCCACATGTTGTAGGAGGGACCCAGTGGGAGGTAATTGAATCATGGGGGCTGTTTCCCCCATACTGTTCTCCTGGTAGTGGATAAGTCTCACAAGATCTGATGGTTTTATAAGGAGAAACCTGTTTCACATGGTTCTCATTTTCTCTTGCCTGCCGTCATGTAAGATGTGCCTTTCTCCTTCCGTCCTGATTGTGAGGGCTCCCCAGCCATGTGGAACTGTGAGTCCATTAAACCTCTTTTTCCTTATAAATTACCCAGTCTTGGGTATATCTTTATCAGCAGCATGAGAACGGACCAATACAGTCCTATATAGAGTTTTGTTGAAAGGGGAGAGAGTTGGTTTCAGGTGACAAAAGAAAAAACCAACCCTGTTGAAGGAGTAACCCTCAAGTAGGAAGATATTTTTGTTATATCTATGAATATGATAAGTTTATATTTCATCTCAGAAGATACTGATACCAGAGAGGTCAAACGTGTCTGTGATAGTGATAGTGAGTAGGTGTTACCACCATAGAAAACTCAAATGGCCTTCCCTGTATGAAGTCAGGTGGGTCAGGAGCAAAATGGACCTGGCAAATGAATTGGTTGGGAATTTAGAAATTTCATTAAGAAGTGCTTCATTTACTCAAACAGCATGCCATGCTATCTTCTCCTGCACCCTGGACCCCCACCACCAAAGATACCTTTCAGCCGGCAGCTCTTTTCCCCACCCACTTCAGTGGCATTACCTTAGAGAGTTATTGAGGTGCTATGTTTATAGACTCGGAAGCCTGTGTGAAGCAATTGAGAATCATCTGTCTCTAAGATGCAGATTCATATTAGTTGAGCTTATGGTTGACATACAAACATAGAATGCAAATTTACTTATTAGTGAAAACTCTGTCTTAGGAATCAGAATACTCAAGTCCTCAGCACCAGTGCGTTCTCTCCCTGTAGGTCCTCCCGTATGGGGAGCTCATTATAATCAGAAGACTTTCCAGGGTGGCATGAGATCATACTGTTAGCTTGATGAACTTTAGCGTTTCTTGGCGACAGGCTAAATTAGCTTGTTGTTTTCACTGCGACAAAAAGAAAGATCTTGACAATGGACTACAGTATTCTGGGTCTGGCTAGGCCTGTTCAAAATGCTTTGATGAGCAGCTTACATCCGACTCTCTTTTTAAATCTTCCATAACTTACCAGGCATACTTTGTATCAACATATTATTTCTTTTTTTTTTCCAAGATGGAATCTCACCTGTCCCCTGGGCTGGCATGATCTCGGCTCACTGCAACCTCTGCCTCCTGGGTTCAAGTGATTCTCCTGCCTCAACCTCCAGAGTACCTGGGATTACAGGCGCCCACCATTATGATTGGTTAATTTTTTGTATTTTAGTAGAGATGGGGTTTCACCATGTTGGCCAGGCTGATCTCAAACTCCTGACCTCGTGATTTGCCCGCCTTGGCCTCCCAAAGTGCTGGGATTACAGGCGTGAACCACCGCACCCAGCCTTATATTATTTCTTTAGATATGTTAATGAACTCCATTTGATCCCAGTCATATTTTGCAGGCTTAGTTCTTGAAGTGACCTTGCAAAATGGGATGACTTTAATAGAATAAATCATATTTTCTTTTTCAGCTTCATTCATGCTTAATTTTACCCTCTGGAAAAAAGGAGAAAATTTTAGTCATTGCTTGGTAGTAGGAGTATGGTGGTATTATTGAGGAGTTTAGCTGGGAGTGACAAGTTCTTCAGTAAAAACATTGGGAATTGGGAGAGAGACTTCCATTTGTTGGAGAGATTTCCGGATGCAGGTGAAATCAGCTTGAGTTTGGAGTGGGAAAACTTGGTGAAGATCACTTGTGCCAGTTCAGCTGGGATGGTGGTGAGGTGTTGACCTACTGGTGCAAAGATCATATCTCTATACACTTTAGTGCCAAAACCCATGGCAGTGGACATGCAAATGAGTCCAGTGGCAAAACCAAATTGATGAGGGTTTTTCTCTGGTCAGGACAAGACAGTAAAGTCTAGACCTAATGTAGACTAACCCAGTGGATGCCCAAGGCTCAGAGAGAAAGACAGCATGCAGGAAATAAACCTTGTGATTCGTTCTGGAAAACACACTCCTACCCTGGCTGATGGAGCAAGGAGAGAAAGTAAAATTTTTATCTTTCTTCTTGTTATCTAGTCTACCCTTCTTTCTGATAGAAAGTAAAAAAAAAAACAGCATGGAAATATATATTTTTAAAGGTTTAACAGCTTAACCAGTAGTCATGCTCATATTTTTATTTTCTCTTTATTGTCTTGCCCTGACTGAGCATTAAAACAAAAAATAAGTTATTTTACGAGGTGGCATATGCTACCACCATCCCCCACCCCAAAGCAACAACAAAAATAAAACTTTTTCATGTGGTTGTGCCACTGGTTTTGAATAGAGCTCATTAGCAAATCTAAATTTTATCTTACAGTCCTATTTAACCATTGCCTTGTAACTTAAAATCAAGACATTGTTAAATTCTTAGAAAAAAAGAAATAAAGCAGTTGCTTAGTTAATAGTTCTTCCTTTCCTTCCCAAGACAAAAAAAAAAAAAACAAAACAGAAACCAAACATTTATGTGTTACTATAATTTGCACCAGCAAATATCCCTTTGATGGTGTTGTGTTGCATGATATGTAACTACAGAAACTAATTTTGCAAACATACAAGAATGGGATATTTGCAAATAGCTCTGTTCTGGATATTAAGCACAAAGGGAATTGTTATTGAATTCCATTTAAGCAGCATTAACCTTGTTTTAAGCCTTTTACTTTCATGAGTCCACCCTTTTCTTCCCACTTGGCTGTTTATACTACATATTGATTCTCAAGGTGATACTTTAGAAAAGTAAGAGTTGGTGGTAGAATTACCTGGATAATGAAAAACACAATGACATTTAAGACTGCATTGGAGTCTTTTTGTAATATAAGTCAGGCTCATGATGTAGATCTAAGCTGTGGATCTAATTTAAAAATATTAATTTTATAAAAGACTCTTGGTTAAACGAATGAATGGTCTTTGATGTGCTCCAAGAATGGATTTTCCTGTGTTATATAGAATTGTACAATATGTTGTCAGGCTGTGTGTTGTTTTTATTTTGATGAACTTTGTTGAAATATGAAAATTATAAGTACTGTCGCTTCTGTTGTAACATGACAAATGTGTTCCTATAAGTCACACTCTTATGGAAAATAACATAACATAAAAGGGCTTGTGAGAAAAATGGGGTTATGGTATAATACCCCCAAACTAAGTCATTGACACATAAATAAGAACCTACTAAAACAGGTAGCACAGTCTTATATATGTTAAGTGGTTAAGAAATAAATACTAGAATAAATATAGCACTTTATCTTGCAAAAGACTTGACGTTTGGTTGTAGAAGAGTTGCAGCTTGGGAGTTATTGTGAAGTAGAGGAAGGACAGCTATTCAAGTCATGGGAAAGTTGTAACACCAGAAAGTTATGGCTTGTAACGCACAAGTAAACTGAGATAATTGCTAAATTCTCGGTGTTTGTATGTTTTGCATATTCCTTTGAGGCTCACTTTTGGCAGAGTGCCATTTTGTGCATTCACCTGATGTTCCTTATAGAAGAAATAACTACACATAACTGTGAAATATAAAATTTCTGTTATGCTAACAGTTTTTGCTAATATATCGATGGTGTAGGAACAACTTTTCATATCAAAATATGCATTCATAACAAAACCAACTACATCTAGTTCCAAATCATTCAGGCATCATCACCAGCATCTTCATCATTTAACATTTTCACGAGTTGATTTTATAATAACTTCTTGGACATAAATTTTATCTGTAAGAATGTTTTATTGAAACAAATTTTAATAACAATTCTGGGAAATAATTATTATCTTTCAAAAAAATATGAAAATCTATTATCACAATTAGAGAATAAATCCACAAGATGATATCTGGCACCTACGAAGCTTTTGTGTTTGGCTTGCAGACTCTCCTTGGGAAAGGAGGAATTCTCCTGTTATTTCTCTCAGTTCTAGGTAAACAAAAGGTACCTAATACAAATATGTTAACCTGACTTGACTTAACTCAGAGGAAATGAAGAGTCCCAGACAAGTAAGGTTAACTCAGACAAAACTCAGTTACCGTTTTTGAAGCCCTTTCCAAACTCAATGGTGATTTATTTTGGTGACCTCTTTTACAGAGTACCTATGTCTCTCCAAGGATCAGTGTATTAATCTGTCCTCACGTTGCTATGAAGAAATATCTGAGACTGGGTAATTTATAAAGAAAAGGAGTTTAATTGACTCACAGTTTTGCATGGCTGGAGAGGCCTCAGGAAACTTACAATCATGGCAGAAGGTACCTGTTCACAGGGCTGCAGGAGAGAGAATGAGTGCTGAGCAAAGGGAGAAGCCCTTATAAAACCATTGGCTCTGGTGAGAACTCACTGTCACAAAAACAGCATGGGGGCAACTGCCCCCATGATTCAATTGTCTCCACCTGGTCCCTACCTCGACATGTGGGGATTATTGCAATTCAAGGTGAGATCTCTGTGGGGACACAGAGCCAAACCATATCAATCAGGGATAGCATCCATGTATGAGGGCAGTAGACAGAATCTAAGGAGCAAATAGATTCCGTGCATTAAGAAAAGATTAGTACCTTTGGCTGTTTATCTGGGTTTTGCTGGTAGGTCTCTTTTTTTCTGCAGCAGTAAAACCATCATCCCAAGCTCTGAGGAGTAGCACTGCCACACCCACTCCATTTGTGGTCCCTGAATGCTCTTTGACCATTTGGAGGAACCAGGAGGTACTTAGTTTCTAAAATACAATTTGAGAACATCCACTCTCAAACCACAATTTATTAAATTATCTGTAAAACTAATTGATTTCATTCTAACGATGACTCTCTCAGAGCCGTACTGTGGAAGGGAGCCTAGATATTTTAAGTCCATTTCCTTTTCTCCCCACTCTGATTTCTTAAGAAAAAAATAATAGAGTAACTACCGCAGAGCAATTCCTTTGGGAATAGTAACAAATTGGCATTACTTATCACTAGAAATTATAGGTGGATGATAATGATTTGAATGATTTGCAGGTTTCTTGATGGTTTTCTGAAAAATTAGACCAGGGAGGACTGAGTATGTAGGAAGTGGAGGTTGGTGGAGGCCATGAACGATAAACTTGAGACGCATACTGTTTGACTTAACTCACACGAATATAATTTTTTGTACGACTATGATTATCAGTACCTATTATTTGGAATGCAGAAGTTCAAGAATGCTACTAAATTAGTTCAACACCAATCTCCAAAGGTCCCATTGGCTTAAATTCAACCTGAGACTCATCAGCAAAAAAGGAAACCAACTCATGGATATTGTATCAACTCTGTTTTACTATTGAAAACATAAACTAAAAAACTGATTTTTTGCACCATTTAGCTGCTGTTAAATTTATCTTCAATGATTTATCAATTTGTAATGACACTGGCAAAAAGAGGTTACACAGTGCAGGAATCTTATATTCTCTAAATAAGTCCTTCAGTTAAAAAACAAACACATATTATATAATCACATAAAATTAAGATACAATATTATGGAAAGATAAATAGTAAGCTGTTTTACTTTAATTTATATGCAAAGTTAACAAAATTAAAAGCACTAAACTTACAATCGAACATCGGATACTACAAAATGTTGGGCTTTTTTTTCTCAATAGGAAAAAAGGCATAAAACATGAGTAAAAATTAATGTATAAGAATGCTCCTGTTCTTGAACTAACTAACCCAGTGCCAAATAGAGGCAATGGTATAAAGTGTATTGCAATGCTTGCACCAGGAATGTGATGCCAGGAGAATGTTCTACGAGACCTCCCAACCAGACTTCGTAAAGCAGCTTTTATTATTCAGGGTTGGCATTCGAGGCCTATTACTTAAACTTGTGTTGAGTGAGGGCTCAGGAGAAAGGAGATGCAAAAAGGAGCTGCCAGGGCTGTGGTTCTCACTGTATGGAAATGTGTTGTGGAGAAGGAGAATGAGGCTGATATGCACAGAGATGCAGAAATAAGGAGCAGGGAGAAGAATCCTATGGAGTCCAAGCCCACACAATTCCCACCTGTACCCCAATCCCACTCCAGGCTTGTTGTTGTATGTGCTTCTTTAATTCCATGGATTAATGTATTTCTCTTTTTGCTCAAGCTGCCTAGAATTCTAGAATTTTCTTTCTTTCTCATCCGTGGGGCTTTTCAGTTAACCAAGAGAGTATGTCCAGACTTGCCCACTTAGGCAAGGTTGAGGCAAGAGGAAGCTAAATGGCTCTGCCTGAAAAGAGAAGACAGGAATTTTTAAAGTAGGTAAGTCCCACTAAGGCCACAGGGGTTCAACAGCTCATCCATGTGCAACAGAACAACTAACTGTGTAACTATGCAGAGAAAAAGCTCCCTTCTTTCCAGAGTTTCTACCTGGTTTCTGAGCAACTGAAGTTTCTGGTTAACAGGAACTTCTGTTCAGAGTTGGAACATTAAGCTCTTTTATGTTAGTTTTGGCACTTCCATGAGATTCAGGAGTCAAGTGTTTCTGGGTAACATGGAAAAGGTTTTGCACTGACTCATCTTGGCTGAGGGCTATCCTGGACTCCAAGGTAACACAGCAAGACCATCATTCCTTCAGGGATTTATCTTATTATGTTTTGAAAAAGGTTTCTGCTCATAGTCATTACCTATCTTATTGATAACCAACCTCTTAAGCTGGTGGTTATTCTTAGTAAACTTCAGCTTATTTCATATTCTGCTTTCATATTAGAACTTTAGGTTTGTAACTTTCATGAATTTAAGAGACTTAAATTTTAAACTAAGGAAACTAGTACATATTTCCAGGATGGTTCCTTCTAACAATAAGTGACATTTATTTAATTTTTAAACAGTGGATTAAGTTTTTGGCTGAGGGGCCATTATGTCTTCTTTTTTTTTTTTTTTCCTATGATGGGTTATTCCTAAAGATAAATGTGTGCTTTAATTATTCATTAGTCACAGACTCTTTGCCTGTGACTAATGCCATTTTAGTGAATTTTACATTAGTAAAAAAAAAATCTTGATGATGATTTCTAAATCCAGACTTCAGGGGGAAAAAGAGGGTTTATTATGATAATAAAGGAGGGAGAAAGAGCAGGAAGTGGGTGCAGGGTTTTATAGGACAAGGACAGACAGTGGCTGGGGATGGAAAAAAAGAGATGTTTAGAGGGAGTTTTTTTGTGTGGAATCCTAGGAATCTGTTGAAGTGAACCTTTAATACTCCTGCACAAATCATCATATCTCCATGCAATTGAATTTCTTCCTGGGGCTGGTGGAGGGGCTAAATTCTGAGTTAAGGTTGCACAGAGGCTAACAAAGAATGAAATTTAGCAGCAAGGATTATTTTAAATTTCTTTTAATGAGAAAAACTATACTTTCAATACACAAAAGTAAACTGTTCAAATTATATTTTATTTAATACAGAAACCTGGCTCTACTAAGTAGTATGGTGTCTGAATAGATAACATTAATAGAAACAGTCAGGTCATAAAAATTAATTAAAAGCAATCACATTGATATTGTTAAGCAAGTTGGAGGGAAACTAACTTTTACACTGTAGCAGCATCTAAAAATCCTCTTCTCACTTCCTTTCTCTATTAATATCTCTTCTGTCCTCTGATTGCTAAGAAACCATTCTCCCCATCCTTCCATCTATAACCCCAGCCAAACCCCATTCCAATCCCAAACTCCAAACCCAACCCAAACCTTCTCCAAACCTAATAAATAGCAACATATATTTACTGAACATTTACAATTTGTGAACACTCATTTTGATTGATGAGGATACGTCTATGGATAAAACAGAGAAGGAGTTCTAGTTCTCATGATCCTCTGCCCTTCACTCCGTGGAAGAAGTAGACAATAAAAAGGCAGATGATAAGTAAAATATGTAATATGTCAGATGATTATAAATGATGAGAACCAACAAAGAGCCTATGATGTCTGTTGGAGGTGGTGGTGGCTAGTGTAGTCTTCCCTGAGGAGGGGATTTTTAATAGAAACGTTGAGAAAGTGAAGAAGCAAGCCCTGCAGACATACAAAGAAGAACATTCCAGGCTGAGGGAATGGCAAGACATACAACTTGTGTTTGAAGAAATTCTGGCATCTTCAAGGATGACAAACGGGGCTTGTCTGATTGAAGGTTAAGATACAAGGAGGAAGTTAGTAGGGTAAAGGGCCAGAGAATGTGTATGACTTTACACATAATAGAAAGGTTCCCCCCTTTATTCAGCATAAGATGGAGGCCTTTGGGAATTTCTGAGTGAAAGAGTACCATGATCAGGCCGTGTTCTACAAGCTCTGAGTTGAGAAGAGACAGAAGGGAGGCAAGTGCAGAGGCAGAAAACTCCATGAGGAGACTTGTATGATAATTCAGAAGAGAATCAGTGATATTTTGGATCAGAGAGTTATGGTAATGGAAAGGATGTGAAGTAAAAGAATCCTGTTTATATATTGAAGGTAGTATCAGTGGGATTTTTTTTTAAGACAGGGTCTTGCTGTGCTGCCCAGGCAGGAGTGCAGTGGCATGATCATGGCTCACTGCAACTTTGACCAGCTGGGCTTAAGCAATCCTCCCACCTCAGCCTCCAGAGTAGCTGGGACTACAGGTGCATGTGTTATCATGTCCAGCTAATTAAAAAAAAATTTCTTCGTGGAGATGAGGTCTCTCTATGTGGTACAGGCTGATCTCGATCCTCTGAGCTAAAGGATCCTCCCACCTCTGCCTCCCAAAGTGCTACGATGGTAGATGTGAGCTACTGTACCCAGCTGGGATTGCTTTATGATAAACCATGTGAAATACAAAAGAAACAGTGGAATAGCTATTGTTAATGAGAGCAAAGGCTGAGGGTGAGTTGATTTGAGAATGAAAACCAGGAGATCAGCTATGCATACATTAAGTACAAGATGCCCCCTGTATACTGAAATGGATAGATCAGGTAGGCAGATGGATATATAAGTTTGGGTCTGGATTTTGGAGACAAATCAGGAAATTTAACATGTGACTTGTCAGAATGTAGGTGGTGCTTTATGCCATGTGGCCAGCTGAGCTCCCCAAGGGAGTGAGTGAGGACAGCATAGGGAAGAGATATAAAGGCTGAGGCTCCGGAATGCCAACATTTAGGCACGGGGTGAAGAAAAGGAACACAAAGGGTACAAGAAGGAGCAGCCAGAGAGATGGAACACAATGGCTGTTTACCGATCTGGAGGCCCAGGGAGGAAAGTACTTCCAGGACCCAAGTGTAATCAGCTGGGTGGATGCTTTTGATAAGTAGAGTCTGATGAGGGCTGAAAAATGATCATTGGAGTCAGTGATATGGAGACCATTAGTAACCTTGAGAAGAGCAGTTTCAATGAGTGATAGAGACAAATTAGGATTGGAGAGGGTTTGTTAGAAACGAAGAACAAAAATTGGAGACAGTGAGTTATAAAAGGCTATTTTCAAGGAGTTTTGCTATTGAGGAAAAGAGAGAAAGGGAGCGATAGCTAGAAAGGAAAACAGAGCCAAGAGAGTTTTTTTGCTTTATTCATTCACTCAGATCTAGGAGAAATGTTCATAGGCTAAGAGGATTCATTCAGTAAAGTGGGGAAAATGATGACTCCAAAGACAGAGGGAGAATTTCCAGAGCAATGACCTTGAGTGACCTTGAGTGGGCATGAAAGGCTGGGAACAAGAGCACAGGAAAAGAAGAGCTGGAGCTCAGTGACAGAGACAAGGGGCACTGTTTGGACTCTGATGCAGGTCGGTGGGCATCGACCTGTCGTGAGAGCTTGAGAAATTGTCACTCATCCTGCTTACATTTCTCAGAGAGGTAGGAAGCAAAGTTGTTGGCTGACAGTGAGGATTGTTCAGTTTTGGAGGTGTAATAAAAGAAAAGCCAAAACACCAAAAGCATTGGCAACAAAAGCCAAAATAGAAAAATGGGACCTAATCAAACTCCACAGCTTCTGCACGGCAAAAGAAACAGTCATTAGAGTGAATCGGCAACCAACAGAATGGGAAAAAATTTTTTCAACCTACCCATCTGACAAAGGGCTGATATCCAGAACTTATAAAGAATTAAAACAGATCTACAAGAAAGAAACAAACAAGCCCATTCAAAAATGGGCGAAGGATATGAACAGACACTTTACAAAAGAAGACATACATGAGGCCAACAAACATATGAAGAAATGCTCATAATCCCTGGTCATCAGAGAAATGCAAATCAAAACTACATTGAGATACTATCTCACACCAGTTAGAATGCAATCATTAAAAAATCTGGAGACAACAGATGCTGGAGAGGATGTGGAGAAATAGGAACACTTTTACCCTGTTGGTGGGAGTGTAAATTAGTTCAACTATTGTGGAATACAGTGTGGCAATTCCTTAAGGACCTAGAAATAGAAATTCCATTTGACCCAGCAATCCTATTACTGTGTATATATCCAAAGGATTCTACATTGTTTTACTATAAGGACACATTCACACGAATGTTCATTGCAGCACTGTTTACAATAGCAAAGACCTGGAACCAACCCAAACGCCCATCAATGATAGACTGGTCAGGGAAAATGTGGCACATATACACCATTGAATATTATGCAGGCATAAAAAATGATGAGTTCGTGTCCTTTGTAGGGACCTGGATGAACCTGGAAACCATCATTCTCAGCAAACTGACACAAGAGCAGAAAATCAAACACTGCATGTTCTCACTCATAGGTGGGTGTTGGACAATGAGAACACATAGACACAGGGAGGGGAGCACTACACACTGGGGTATGTTGGGGGGAAATGGGGGAGGGACAGGGGTATGGGGAGGTGGGGAGAGATGGCATGGGGAGAAATGCCAGTTATAGGTGAAGGGGAGGAAGGCAGCAAATCATACTGCCATGTGTGTACCTATGCAACAATCTTGCATGTTCGTCACATGTACCCCCAAACCTAAAATGCAATTAAAAAAAAAAGTAAAAAATAAAATAAAAAAATAAAAAATAAAATAAAAAGAAAAGAAAAGCCAGAATGAAATGGTCACTCAGGTTAGTGGGGGAGTTTGTTCTAGAGAGACGTAGTAGCTCCGTGAAGCTTTTCTTGGAGTTCGTCCAGGCCTCTGGAGCAGGGAGGTCTGCCTTAACCATGAGATCCTGCAGGAGGCCTATTCTCTGTATTGCTGTCTCCTGTGCTCAGCATAGACAAGTTCAAGACATTCAGGATGAACGTGATCATGTGAGGTTCATGGCCTGTCTGCATCATCCCCAGAAGCATGCAATGCCATGGGGCCATTCATGAACAGGGTGAATGTCCTCTGCAATGGGCAAGGCATCTGGAGGCCAACGCAGCAGCTCTTCTGCTGGTGATGGGGCACTTGAAGGGAGGTGCCACAGCTCAGACAACTGTCCCAAAAAGGAGGGGTACTACACTCCTTTTAGAGAAACCTCTATGTCATTCATAAATGGGGAGCAGCCCCTTAGAACCCCTTTAAAAATTCAGCATTAAAGCATCACTTGGTGGTGAGTGATTGCACACTTAAGTTGAGACCATCTAGAACAGTTGTGGTTTCTTTTTTTTAATTATTGATTGATTGATTAATTGTACTTTAGGTTCTGGGGTGCATGTGCAAATCATGCAGGATTGCATAGGTACGTACATATATGGCAAGGTGGTTTGCTGCATCCATCCCCCCATCATCTATATCTTGCATTTCTCCCCACATTATCTCTCCCCACCATCCCTACCTTCTGCTATCTCTCCCTTAGCCCCTCTCCTCAACTGACCCTGGTGTGTGATCTTACTCTCCCTGTGTCCACGTGTTCTCATTGTTCAACACCCACCTATGAGTGAGAACATGTGGTGTTTGATTTTCTGTTCTTATGTCAGTTTGTTGAGAATGATGGTTTCCAGATTCATCCATGTACCTAAAAACGACATGAACTCTTCATTTTTTATGGCTGTGTAGTATTCCATGGTGCATATGTACCACATTTTTTTTGTCCAGTCTTATCATTGTTGGTTCCAGGTCTTTACTATTGTAAACAGTGCTACAGTGAACATACGTGTGCATGTGTCTTTATAATAGAACGATTTATGATCCTTTGGGTATTTACCCAGTAATGGGATTGCTGGGTCAAATGGAATTTCTATTTCTAGATCCTTGAGGAATTGCCACACCATCTTTCACAATGGTTGAATTAATTTACACTCCCACCAAAGAATCAAAGTGTTCCTATTTCTCCACATCCTCTCCAGCATCTATTGTCTCCAGATTTTTTAATGATTGCCATTCTAACTGGCATGAGATGATATCTCAATGTGGTTTTGATTTGCATTTCTCTAATGACCAGTGATGATGAGAATTTTTCATGTTTGTTGACCTTATATATGCCTTCTTTTGAAAAGTGTCTGTTCATGTTCTTCATCCACTTTTGAATGGGTTTGTTTGTTTTTTTCTTGTAAATTTGTTTTAGTTCTTTGTAGATTCTGGATATTAGCCCTTTGTCAGATGGGTAGATTGCAAAAATTTTTCCCATTCTTTTGGTTGCCAGTTCACTCTAATGATTGATTCTTTTGCTGTGCAGAAGCTCTGAAGTTTAATTAGATTCCATTTTTCTATTTTAGCTTTTGTTGCCATTGCTTTG
Source organism: Cebus imitator (assembly GCF_001604975.1). Taxonomy (NCBI): domain Eukaryota; kingdom Metazoa; phylum Chordata; class Mammalia; order Primates; family Cebidae; genus Cebus; species Cebus imitator. The sequence goes on along the minus strand of NW_016107350.1, from coordinate 6,436,909 downwards.
GTGTTTTATTCATGAAGTCCTTGCCTATCCCTATGTCCTGAATGGTTTTGCCTAGGTTTTCTTCTAAGGTTTTTATGGTGTTAGGTCTTATGTTTAAATCTTTAATCCATCTGGAGTTAATTTTAGTGTAAGGTATCAGGAAGGGGTCCAGTTTCTGCTTTCTGCCATGGCTAGCCAGTTTTCCCAACACCATTTATTAAACAGGGAATCCTTTCACCATTGCTTGTTTTTGTGATGTTTGTCAAAGATCAGATGGTTGTAGATGTGTGGTGTTTCTTCCAAGTCCTCTGTTCTGTTCCGTTGGTCTATGTCTCTGTTTTGGTACCAGTACCATGCTGTTTTGATTACCGCAGCCTTGTAGTATAGTTTGAAGTCAGGCAGTGTGATGTGCCCAGCTTTGTTCTTGTTGCTTAGAATTGTCTTGGCTATGCAGGCTCTCTTTGGGTTTGATATAAAGTTTAAAGTGGTTTTTTCCAGTTCTGTGAAGAAGGTCAATGGTAGCTTGACGGGCATAGCGTTGAATTTATTAATTACTTTCGTCAGTATGGCCATTTTCATGATATTGATTCTTCCTAACCATAAGCATGGAATGTTTTTCATCTATTTGTGTCCTCTTTTATTTCCTTGAGCAGTGGTTTGTAGTTCTTCTTGAAGAGGTCCTTTACATTCTTTGTTAGTTGTATTCCTAGGTATTTTATTCTCTTGGTAGCAATTGTGAATGGCAGTTCATTCTTGATTTGGCTCTGTTTGCCAGTTATTGGTGTACAGGAATGATGTGATTTCTGCACATTGATTTTTTGTATCCTGAGACTTTGGTGAAGTTGCTTATTAGTTTCAGGAGATTTTGGGCTGAGACGATGGGGTTTTGTAAATATGTAATCATGTTGTCTGCAAATAGAGACAATTTGACTTCCTTCTTTCCTAATTGAATACTTTTATCCCTTTTTTCGCCTGATTGCTCTGGCCTATTGAATAGGAGTGGTGAGTGAGGGCATCCTTGTCTAGTGCCAGATTTCAAAGGGAATGCTTCCAATTTTTGCCTCTGTATATTGGCTGTTGGTTTGTCGTAAATATTTTTTATTATTTTGTGATACTTTCCATCGATACCTAGTTTATTGAAGGTTTTTAGCATAAAGGACTGTTGAATTTTGTCAAATGCCTTCTCTGCATCTATTGAGATAATCATGTGGTTTTTGTCTTTGGTTCCGTTTATGTGATGGATTACATTTGTAGACTTGCAGACGTTGAACCAGCTTTGCATCCCAGATGAAGCCTACTTGACTGTGATGAATAAACCTTTTGATGTGCTGTTGTATTCAGTTTGCCAGTATTTTATTGAAGATTTTTGCTTTGTTGTGCATCATGAATACTGGCCTGAAGTTTTCTCGTGTAGTTGAGTCTCTGCCAGGTTTTGGTATCAGGATGATGTTGGTCTCATAAAATGAGTTAGGGAGGATTCCCTCTTTTTGTATTGTTTGGAATAGTTTCAGAAGGAATGGAACCAGCTTCTCTTTGTACATCTGGTAGAATTTGGCTGTAAACCCATCTGGACCTGGACTTTTTTGGTTAGGAGGCTATTAATTGCTGCCTCAACTTCAGTCCTTGTTGCTGGTCTATTCAGGGTTTTGACTTCTTCCGGATTTAGTCTTGGAAGAGTGCAGGTGTACAGGAATTTATCCATTTCTTCCAGATTTACTGGTTTGTGTTCATAGAGTTGTTTATCGTAACCTCTGATGATAGTATGTATTTCTGCGGAATCAGTGGTTATATCCCCTTTATTCTTTTTTATTTCATCTATTGATTCTTCTCTCTTTTCTTTTTTATTAGT
>NW_016107350.1:6380998-6434966 GCF_001604975.1 Cebus imitator | reverse complement strand
TTTGTGTGTGTGTTTCTTTCTCCTTCAATTCTGCTCTGATCTTAGTTATTTCTTTTCTGCTAGACTTTGAGTTTTTTTGATCTTGCTTCTCTAGCTCTTTCAATTTTGACGATGGGGTGTTGATTTTAGATCTTTCCTTACTTGTCATTTGGGCATTTATAGCTATAAATTTCCCTCTAGACACTGCTTTAAATGTGTCCCAGAGATTCTGGTATGTTGTGTCTTCATTGTCATTGGTTTTGAAGAACATCTTTATTTCTGCCTTCATTTCATTGTTTATCCAGTTGACATTCTGGAGCCAGTTGTTCAGCTTTCATGAAGTTGTGCTGTTTGAGTTAGTTTCTTAATCCTGAGTCCTAACTTGATTGCACTGTGGTCTGAGAGACTGTTATTGTTTCTGTTCTTTTGCATTTGCTGAGGAGTGATTTCCTTATTTTAGAGTAAGTGTGATGTGGTGCTGAGAAGAATGCATATTCTGTGGATTTGGGGTGGAGAGTTCTGTAGATGTCTATGAGGTTTAGTTGGTCCAGATCTGTGTTCAAGTGCTGGATATCCTTGTTGATTTTCTGTCTCATTAATCGGTCTAATATTGACAGTGGAGTGTTAAAGTCTTTCACTATTATGTGCGGGAGGCTAAGTCTCTTTGTAGGTCGTTAAGAACTTGCTTTATGTATCTGGGTGCTCCTGTATTGGGTACATATATATTTAGGATAGTTAGCTCTTCTTGTTGTATTGATCCTTTTACCATCATGTAATGCCCTTCTTTTCTCTTTTGATCTTTGTTGGTTTAAAGTCTGTTTTATCAGAGACTATGATTGCAACCCCTACTTTTTTTTTGCTATTTTCTTGGTAAATCTTCTTCCATTCCTTTATTTTGAGTCTATGTGTGTCTTTGCACATTAGATGGGTCTACTGAATAGAGCACACTGATGGTTCTTGACTTTTTATCCAGTTTTCCAGTCTGTGTCTTTTGATTGGAGCATTTAATTCATTTACACTTAATGTTAATATTGTTATGTATAAATTTGATTCTGCCATTTTGTTACTGGTTGGATGTTTTGCCCTTTGGTTGGTGCAGTTTCTTCATTGTGTTGTTGGTCTTTACCATTTGGTTCTTTTTTGCAGTGGCTGGTACTGGTTGTTTTTTTCTGTGTTTAGTGCTTCCTTCAGGAGCTTTTGTAAGGCAGGTCTGGTGGTGATGAAATCTCTTAGCAATTGCTTATCCATAAAGGATTTTATTTCTCCTTCACTTATGAAGCTTAGTTTGGCTGGATATGAAATTCTGGGTTGAAAGTTCTTTTCTTGAAAGGTGTTGAATATTGGCCACCACTCTCTTCTGGCTTATAGGGTTTCTGCCAAAAGATGCTGTGAGTCTGATGGGCTTCACTTTGTGGGTGACCTGACCTTTCTCTCTGGCTACATGTAGCATTTTTTCCTTTGTTTAAACTTTGGTAAATCTGATGATTGTGTGCCTTGGGGTTGCTCTTCTTGAGGAGTATCTTTGTGGTGTTCTCTGTATTTCCTGTATTTGAATGTTGGTCTGCCTTGCTAGGTTGGGGAAGTTCTCCTGGATAATATCCAGAAGAGAGAGTGTTTTCCAGCTTGGATTCATTCTCCCTGTCATCTTTTGATACACCAATCAAACATAGATTAAGTCTTTTCGCATAACCCCATATTTCTTGGAGGATTTGTTCATTATTTTCACTCTTTTTTCTCTTTTCTTGCTTTCTTGTTTCATTTCATTGAGTTGATCTTCAATCTCTGATATCCTTTCTGCTTGATCGATTCAGCTATTAAAACTTGTGTATGCTTTGCAAAGTTCTTGTGCTGTGTTTTTCAGCTCCATTAAGTCATTTATGTTCTTCTCTAAGCTTGTTATTCTAGTTAGCATTTTGTCTAACCTTTTTTTAAAGGTTTTTAGTTTCCTTGCATTAGTTTCGAACATGTTTCTTTAGCTCAAAGAAGTTTGTTATTATCCACCTTCTGAAGCCTGCTGCTGTCAATTCATCAAATTTGTTCTCCATCATGTTTTGTTCCCTTGCTGATGAAGAGTTGTGATCCCTTGGTGGGGGCGAGGCTTCTGGTCTTTGGTGGTTTCATCCTTTTTGCACTGCTTTCTTCCCATCTTCTTGGATTTATCTAGCTTTGATTTCAGATAGCTGCTTGGGGAGGCAGTCTTTCCTTTGTCTGCCTGCAGAGGTGCTGCTGGGCTGCCATGGATCCAGTGGAGCTGCTGCGTAGATTTCCTACCACTTTTGTTTACTTAGGAAGATTAGGACCACCTCTGCAATGGTGGCTGCCTTTCATTCTGCTAAACTTGGTCGCCTCTGCAATGGTGGCTGCCTTTCCCCCAGCTGAGCTTGGTCGTTCCTGGTGACGCTCTAACTGATGTGTTGACTGTGCTACTCTCAAATAAGAGGGCTTCAGCCTGCTTGTCTTTTTTGGGGAGGGATCCACCCAGTTGTATTGTCTGATTCCCTGTTTTCAGTTCCCTTTCTTTCGGGGGGCTGGTAGCTCTGTCCCACGGGCTTTCTAGGAGTCAGGCAGTGCTTCTGCCTAGATCTGTGCTGACAACCCCAGCACCGCTGGCGTTGCTGCTCAGCCCTGTTTGGACAGCTCACAGGGGCTTTTCAGCCCAGTGAAAATCTCCAGTTTTGTGGGTTGTGGAGGGCTTGGGTGAAGCACAGTATCTCAACTGAAGTCCCAGAGGGGGAAAGCCCCCGATTCTCCGGTCAACTGCACTCATCTCCTGGGTGGGGCATTGCCCGCCCTGCCTCAACTTGCCCTTTTTGATTTATACTCACTGTCCAACCAGACCCAATAAATGAACCTGGCTCCTCGTTTGGAACTGTGGAGACCACTCAGCTTCTGTGTCTCTCTTGCTGGGAACTGTGTTCTAGAGCTGCCTCTATTCAGTCATCTTGGAAAAACTCCCAGTTGTGTTTTCTTTTAACCATGTTCAGCTGCATAGGGGCAGCCATGGAATAAGAGGGTGTGGTTTGCTCAGACAAATATCACAAAGAAAGGGGCATGGGAGTGAAGAAAGGCCCATGCAAGAGAGGGGTGATGATGGTTGGCCAGGGTTAAAGCTGAGGAGGGAAAGAAAGGGTGAAGTCAGGGGAATGAGGAAGGATGAATAATAATTGGCAGGATGATATAATCACTGAAGCTCCAGAGAGAGAGTGAGATAGAAAGTTAGCAGATGGCACTCAGAGACTGAAAGGTTAGAAATTGACATCATAGAGGGTTTACAGTTACTTGACTAGCAAGTTCAGGAGTTTGAATCCTGCTTTATATTCTACTTTTCATTTTTCTCTTTTTCTGAATGCTCCACTTTCTAAATGTAAAGTGTCCTTTCTGAGTTGGTAAATGCAGAATCTTACGTAAAAGAGTGCTGTGGGGAAGGGAAGGGTGTGGGTTTGTTGGAAACCTACAAAAAGAGCTGATAGAACATAGGATGGTGGGGATGTTGAACACGTTCCCTTGAGTATCTTTTTTAAGCCTTGAAAGTCATCTGTATTTGTAAAGAGAATGATTGATGATTATAGTTCAATAAAATAATCTTATGTCTATTTGTCTGCAGTACCATCAACCAGTTGAAAACTGAGAAAAATCTGTATAATCACCAATGATTTAGATAATGCAGTGCTCATGAGTAACTTCGTTCTTTTCCGCTACTGAGTTGCCTGATTGTTTTGTTTTCCCTATTGGAAGGGCACATATAAACTTGAAGGCTCATATAGGCCCCCACATAGTCTGGTACCATAGCAAGGGGCCCATTTGTTCTACATTAAACTTTTGTTTGAAATTTTCTGAGAAGGCCATTATTAAATAGGAAAGAGATTTGGTATGAAAAGGAGTGGGGTGGGGAGGGAAGGAGAACTTTAGATTCTTTGGGGAAAGGTAAGGATGGAGTTATAAAACTACCAAGGGAGGATGCTGTCAAGGAGTTAGGAAAGCCTTAAAGTTTGTCAACTCATATGATGAACAGGCACATAATTTTGAAAGTAATTGCATGCTATATGTTCTAGAGTGGGATTATTAATGGTTATTGGTGACAAATGATTTGGTTGACAGTATCTAACCGCTAAATGAAGACAGCTTAACAAGCTAATAAATTTGTGTTTGATTTAAGAGCCACAGTTATTTAAAAATTTTATATAATATGTATACAATTATACACTCATATAGTGCATGTTATATATAATATATATGTGTGTATAAAATGTATACATTAAATGTATATATATATCTCCCAATACTAAGTGACTATAGCCTATTGGTAATTAGGTTTTTAGTAAAATGTTTTCCTCTGTAGCAATGTTATTTCTAAGCCAGAATCCTTGCAATGAAAGGCAATGAAGTTGGAAAAGAGAGTCTCACTCCCTGACCTGGGAGAATGTTTCAGAGCTCCCCACTTGCGTGGGGCTCTTCCAAGGCTCTGTTCCTACTTTTAAAATCACAGTTTCATGTTTTTTATATTGAAGAGAGTCCCCAAAGTGATGAACTCAGGACTAAACATCCCAAGTCCACCCCTGCCTCAGAATGCTTTCAGCACAAAAGCGTTTAGTCTGTATGATAATTGCCTAATCCCAGTGTAGTCTGGTGTAATATCAAACCCCAAGGTCCAAATCAAGTGATGAAGGTTTCTAGGGGTCACTGTCTGTTTCTGTTGTCTTTACTCCCTTCCTCCTCCCGATGGCTTCTGTCCTTGGTGTGTCTAAAGCTGGGCTGAGGGGACAGCCACAAGTGGGAGGTGTAAGCAATCTGATGTGGGTGCTTGCTGGGCATAGCAAATAGTCCCACATGGCCTCCTGTTCTTTTAGACAAGGCTTTGGTGGATTCCTTGGTGCCACTGTTTTCTGGAGACTGTTCAGCTGCTTCCCATCTGATGAGGACAGTATCTTTCCCCGGCTGGCCACCCATGACTCTGACACTTCTGCGCCTGGGCTCCCATGGCCACTCTTGTTGGAGTCCATTTGCCTCTCCATGTAGATTTCTTCGTGGGATCTGTTTTAAGGTTTCCCTATAATAGAGCTCATGTTTGGACTTTGAGAAACCTCTCTGGGGGTAAAAATGCAGCTTGACTCAGTGCATCCCCCTTTTCCTCTGGATCTCAAATTCCCTAAGTCTCTCTAAGTCACTTTTTCTCTTGGCTTCAGGTTGAGAGGAAGTGCCACCTCCCCTTCCTCCGGGATGTGTGTGGGTAGCAATATGGCTCACTGACAACTCATGCTACAGAAGACTTAGTTCTTCAGTCTTTTTTTCAGGCTGAGATCAGCAAATGGCTAATGCTGGAAAGACCAACTACTTTCCCTGAAATATTTTTTTTTTTTTTTTTGAGATGGAGCCTCACTCTTGTCTCCTAGGCTGGAGTGCAGTGGCATGATCTCGGCTCACTGCAACCTTCACCTCCCAGGTTCAAGTGATTCAACTGCCTCAGCCTCCCAAGTAGCCGGTATTACAGGTGCCAACCGCCACGCCTGGCTAATTTTTGTACTTTTAGTAGAGGTGGGGTTTAGTAGCCATGTTAGCCAGGCTGGTCTCGAACTCCTGACCTCAGGTGACCAGCCAACCTCGGCCTCCTAAAGTGCTGAGATTACAGGTGTGAGTCACTGTACCCGGCCCCTGCAATCTTTTTGAAAATCTTGAAGGAATGGTTTAGACTAGCATCTCTCTCCCAATAGAGGTGGCCTTGGGGCTCACTGTTTTGTGCTTTACTTTAGAGCAATTACATTGAAGCAGGAAAAGGGGCATTTATTAACCTATTACACCCCCAAATTGGAGAATCCAGGAAAATGCAGATAAAACAAGTCTAGAAGAATAGTGTGGCAAATGGAACCAAAGATGAAAATGGTAGGAAAATCCTGTGGCGTGAGACACTGGCTAGTCATGGGGGGGCAGCTTGGGCAGTGTACTCAGAATAAGACCGTTCCTTTTCTGACTTGGCGGATCAGGCACATTTTTCTTTAAAGTGTTCTATAATTTCCTTTTCTCATCTAGGTTTTGACCTGTAGGTGTGACACTTAAAGAGAAAGGGGGTATGAAAATGCAAAATCTGAGAACTAGTGAACACTTTTTTCACATTTGCAAATGGGTCCACAATAAGAAGCATCTACCCCGGCTCCCTGCAATTTTATACTCTGATATTTCCTTGGTCCTGTGGATCCAATTCTACCATAAAATCCTCAGGCCTCTGTCATAGCCTGGAAACATTTATAATTCAAGCTCCCAGTGGGTAAAGTTCCAGCCTAAGCTGGCTCTCATGAAGAAATACAGTTTTATTCCTTTCCGTATATTGTGCTTGAAATGGAAACGAAAATTTTAGTTCAAAAGATTCTACTGGGGCTTCAGGATAAAATGATTACTGATTAATCATTGATAAATGATTATCAATGGCAAACTCTTGCAAAACATATGATTCCTGGTTATCTGTATCGTACTGGTGGCATTTAGTTGGGAATTCTCTTGGATTTCAGGTATGGACTTGTTTGGGAAGAAGGACAACAAAGCCCTCATATTCGTTAACCGTGGTCTGTATTCCTACACTCATCTGCCAGAAAACCTGCATTAAAATTAATAATTTGCTAGAAACTTTTCAGGTTGGCCTGGCTTGACATGGAGTCATTAAGTTTTCATATATGCATAAAAAACATAGGTAAAAACTATCAAAAACAATTTAAAAGAGCATAATTTTATAATTTGTATCAAGGATGGAAAATAAGATAATTAGAAACATTTAGTTCCTCAGGGTGTCTTAAATTTGCTTCAGGATATTAACCTTTCACATTTGGCCTCAGTATGCATGCGGTTTTCATATCCGCAGAAATCTCAGTGCATTCCCATTAACAGTTATTTGATTGGGGTGGACACGAATTAAGTCATCTATACTTATCTTAATGTTTAGTTGTCATCAGTTCATGCCCAAGAGGGCAAAGCAGTTGAAAAGTGTACATGGTCACAGCAAAAAAAAAAAATTCTTTGGTTGGAGGTCACTTGTCCCCTTCTTTTCGTATGCATTAAGTGGTTGTGTAAATGCAATAGACTTGATTACTTTATAGCGTGTGGTCTTGTGGCATCTTAGCATGGCTAATTGGGGCAGAATTTTAAGAGACTGCTTTTTTAGCTTTGTCTTTGTATATCTTGGAATTAAAGACCTGTTTAAATGGAGGAACCATGCAACATGAAATGCTTTTCACTTGAGAGTGGTAATTGTTCAGCTATACCTAGTATTTTCTGTAACTGCAGCTGCCTCTGTGTGATTGTATAAGGTAGAAGTTAGCTAATAGGTTATCGTTAAATGTGACCTTCTTCCCAGAAATTCAGGTCATTCTCACCCTTCAGTGATTGTTAACGTTAGTGAAGTTGTTCTCAGTTGTTATGGCCAATTTCAACTCACCTCAAACTTCTAGACACTCCACTGATAATACAAATGACTAAATGCTCTCAGTATAATCTGGTATTTATGTTAGAATTTTCTGTTTCATGGGAGCCTTGCAATAAAATCTTACAACACACTGAAGACTTCTTTCTTGGATGACATAATCAATAGTCATGAAATCTATTATTTAAGTTAACATATAGTTTTATTTCCATAAAGATGCATTTACAAATCATTATTTTATCTATTTATTTATTTATTAATATTATTTTTTCTAAATGGAGTCTCACTCTGTCACCCAGACTGGAGTGCAGTGGTATGATATCTGCTCACTGCAACCTCTACCTCCCGGGTTCAACCTCGGGTTCAAGCAGTTCTCCTGACTCAGTCTCCTGAGTAGTTGGGACTACAGATGTATGCTACCATACCCGGCTAATTTTTGTAGTTTTAGTAGAGACGAGATTTTCCCATGTTGGCCAGGCTGGTCTTGAACTCCTGACCTAAAGTGGTTTGTCTGCCTCGACCTCCTAAAGTGCTGGGAGCCACCATACCTGGCCTACAAATCACAATTTTAGACCTGAGACAGTGTTATTAAATCAATTGTCAATACTAGTGTAATTGATCATTTTTTCTACTAGCTAATGTCATGCTCTAATTTTAAAATTTCAGTAGTTAGACCAGCCTGACCAACATAGAGAAATCCTGTTTGTATAAAAACCCAAAAAATTAGCTGGTTGTGATGGTGCATGCCTGTAATCCCAGCTACTCGGGAGGCTGAAGCAGGAGAATTGCTTGAACCCGGGAGGCGGAGGTTACTCTGAGCTGAGATCACGCCATTGCACCCCAGCCTGAGCAATAAGAGCAAAACTCTGTCTCAAAAAAAAAAAAATTCAGTAGTTCTCACAACATGCTTCCTTTGGTAAGAGGTTATATTAGAATGTATACATTGAAATGCGTTATGGAACACTGATATGCATTACACAACATTGAGGACTGCCGCATGCTGAGGTCTCCACAGAACAGACCCTGAGGTGAAGTTCTGTGTGCATCGGTTGCTTGAGGAGTTAAAGAAGCAGAATTAGGCAGAGGGAGAAATTACAGGGCAGTGCAGTTATACTGGAAACCTTAGCAGAGACCTCAGGGAGTGCTGGAGCTGGGATGTCCAAGCCAAGTTGTCCCACATGGAAGCAAGAGGGCTGGGTCCACATGTGTCTGCAGTGAACAGTCATTTCTTACAGGCTTTCCCTGGGGAAGGGCTGTGCTCTTAGACTGGGTACCTCTGTTCCCACAATGGCAATTCCTGGAAAGAGGCTCATTTGAGAACCTTTGTCTACCAATACCCTAAGGAGCTGGCAGAATGACTGCTTCAGTTCCTGAAGAGGGTGGATCTGGGCAGACCACCTCCGCAGCTGCTATAAGGGTTTACCAAGAGCAGGTGGATCCCAAGAATAACAAGTGTGAGACACTTCACTAGCTTACTGTCTGCTGGGGGTCTATGCTGTCTTAATATGCCATTCCAAGGTTATCAGGAAGTGCCTCATTCATATTTATATGAACTTCCTCTAATGTGAGTTAATTCCAGAGAGTATCCTTGGTTAAGCTGAGTCAGTGGTGAAATGAAAATAGGAAGTAAAGACTGCTAAATGTTTGCGACAGGATTTTTCCCAGGTCTCAGGCTGGAAACGGGCGATTGTTCAGTGTTTCATGTATTCATTCCAAGCATCCACTGAGCTTCTATAAGGTTCCAGGCATTGCAAGAAATGACACAGAAACATCTGTCTCCACTTCTATAAACTTCTGCAGGAGAAAAAAGACAAGTAAATAGTCATCACCCAGTATGATACTCGGGACAAGCAGTAAGAAAGGACAGATGATCCATGAAGAATGACCCACGGGTGTGCTAGCACCGGCTCCTACTGGTTCACAGGAGCCAGTTTGATTTTCAGAAATGTTGTCACCTTGTTTCTACTAAAAATCAAATGATATGAACTTATCATTAAATTTTATTAAAAACAAGATTAACACATACTAAAAACTCATTACTTCCTAATTACTTTACTGTTATTTATGCTCTTAAGCTTTGTTCTATCGTGCCTTTCTGGTAGTAATATCATATAATGGTGTGCAGCTGTGCATAGATTCCCATTTCTGTGTTCAGATGTTACCTTGGAGGCTTGGAATTGGTCACTATGGGAGCATTCATACCACGGAATGGGCAAATGCTTCCTCTCTCGCTTCACTCCTGAAGGGTTTGATTTACTGTTTTGTTGACTATCTAGACTTAAGAAAGTGATGGAGAAAACGCCAATAACATGGATGAAACTTACACATGTAATTTCTGTAGCCATTACATTGTGAAGGGTACAAAAAATTGAGGAACTATTCTGCCTCTATTTGCAAATCATCTGGTTCAGCAAGAGTTCCTCATGTCATTGACATATGAATAAACTTTGCATAGACATCTTCATTTTTTCCTTTTTTACTCATTAATGTAAATGAGAATGTTAATACTAACTAGTTATGTCAGAGCTATAGGATTTTGTCGATGATATGGGAAATTTCTGAATTGGAAAATAATCAAAAGTTTATCCAGTCTAACTTTATGAAATTATAGCTGACTTGCAATCATTGTTTGGCTAAAGATACCAGAGTTCAGAAAATCAAGGTAAGTGTTTTGTGAGGATCAATTGGCTGTTTATAATGAAGAGTAGTATATATTTTATTGTTTTTGTGAATTGCTTGCTACACATTCCATTTTCATCAGTTAAAATTATAATAAAATAAATAAAATAAAATTATGTGCATATGTACACCCATGCATTTTTCCCACTAGAGAGCAGATTGTTAAAACTTTATCAGCATACAACTAGATAAAGCAGAGCTAATACAGAACTTTGCACAGTTACCATATGAGCCACGGAGGGGTTGGGGGTTACATGACTCATTCTGAAAAGATTGAGTGAGGGGAAGCAGGAAAAGGGAAGGTTGAGCTTACATCATCAGTAGATTTCTGGTTCCTCCTCTTTCTCCTACATTGCATTCTGCTTTACAGCAGACCAGGAAGAAGATAAAATTCCTAGGCTCTCTTTCATTCTGGCATTAGTATTTCTGACTACAAATGTACCAAATATTTTCTGGACTAAATGAAGTTACCTAAATACAGCACTTCTTATAGCTATTCGCATTTCTGCCACAAACACATTTTTGTGACAACCCATTAGCGCCGTTAAAATTATTTGTGCTTTCCCTCAGGAGATACTTCTGGGCAGTTTGGCTCTGTGTGGATTCGCTCTGTAGCACCCACTATAGGACCATTTCTCTGAGATTTTTTTTGGGACACTCAGACCTTCCCCTCACCATTGGGAAGCACTGTCCATCCATTATCCCAAAATGGCAAGGCCACTTTCTTTAGGTCCTGGTGTCCCTATTGGGCGTGATGATGCTCACCTTCTTCCAGAGAGCATGATGGAATGCTTTGTTTGGTTCGCCACTGGAAAGCATCTATTTAGGTGAGTTTCTGTTCTCAACCCTCCTCAAGTCATTTTTTCCCAGGTCCTGGGTCTCAGACCTGATTTCTCCATGTCTGTTTTGCTATTTTCCTCATATGGATATGCTGTATTTAATCTTTATAGAATTCATAAGATTGAATACATGACAGATTAGAAATATGTTTAAAGTATTATTTTTCCATTTACAACCATTTTTAGAATTCTTTAGGTCTTTTTAAGGGCAAATTTCAAAAATGATTTTTTAAAGACAACACAACAGTGGTGGCTCATGCCTGTAATTCCAGCCCTTTGAGAGGCTGAGGAGGGCAGATCACAAAGTCAGGAGTTTGAGACCAGCCTGACCAACATGGTGAAACCCCATCTCTACTAAAAATACAAAGATTATCTGGGCGTGGTGGTGGGTGCCTGTAATCCCAGCTACTCGGGTGGCTGAGGCAGGAGAATGGCTTGAATCTGGGAGGTAGAGGTTGCGCTAAGCTGAGATCGTGCCATGGCACTCCAGCCTGGGCAACAAGAGCGAAACTCCAACTCAAAAAAAAAAAAAAGTTGATAGTTGATTGCATAGGACACTCCTCTCCCTAGACTTTAAACTCCTTAAGGGAAGAAAGTAAATTTCATCTCATTATCCTGTAGGACTAGTCCAGTGTCTGTCATATACCTGGATGAATACACAAATGAGTATTTCAAAATCATTTCTTTAAAACCTGGTTATATACATGAAATTCTAAACATTTCTCTTTGTGTGTGATGAATATGTCCTGAATCAAATTATTGTAAACAGAAGTCAATGAATGGTTTTTAAGATGTATTGATGCTAGCAAGGCCACTGTAAGTCCAGTCTTCTCTGCCTTTCTCTCCCATAGCCATCCTAACTCCACACGTTTAAAAAATCTATTCATTCATTTATTCATCTATTATCTATCTATCTATCTATCTATCTATCTATCTATCTATCTTTCCACCCAGTTAGTCAACCAGTCAATTATTCTGCAGATATTCAGTTGTATCCTTGTTACATAATGGTGAGCAAGGTAGAAATGGTCCTGCTTTCATTGGAGAAGAGAATATTAAGCCCATCACTTACAGTGCAGTAAGTACTGTGATAGAAAAAATACATCTCTCATGCATCTCAGCATTGACTCTCTCAGGTAAGAAATGAAGATCTAAAAAAGCATGGGGGAGAAATGAAAATTATTCTGAGACTTCACAGGTGTGGAAAGGTTAACCAAGAAATGAGGAGAGGGGATGGTGTTTAGACAATATCTGCAGATCTACACCAGAGAACATGGTGTGTTCTAAGAGCAGAAAGAATGCAGTATTTCTAAAGCTTGGATTACCAAGTAGGGACTAAGGAATGATGAGGATACCAGTACCAACAGGGGTTGGAATTTGAAAGGCTCCATGAATTGCTGAGAGTTTGAAGTTCTCATCTTGGCTGAAGAATAGAGAATGAGTGGCCAGGTGAGAATCTGGGGCAAGAGCAGAGACTGGGAAGCCAGTTAAGAAGATGATGCAGGGAAGAGGAAGAGGGTGATCACCTGACCTCAGGTAGTGGCTGTGAGGTTGTGAAAATTGGCACCATTCAAGTCAACTCTCTTAGTTACAAGGAACTGGCAGAACATGAAAGGATCGAAATGAATAAATCCTGGCAATTGGAAGATACAGGTAAATCATCTGTCTCTAAGTCTGTCTGTTGCTTCATCTTTGAGAAAGCGGTAATTTCTGATCATTTGATTTTGAGAGCTATTGTTTAGTCTTCCCTTTTAGCAAAACGGATTAACCTTTGCTATAGATGAGGAGATAGAAGAAACAAAGAAGAGAATTTAAATAGAGGACATATTTATTCTGGCATCTTGTAAATTTGTTATTTAACTTCAGGGCAAAATCAAAATGAGATGTCAAGTTGTGCTTAAGGTACATGCCTGTCTCTGAGGCTATAAACATAGCATGATTGAGCAGACTACATGTGGTACCAGAGTCTTCTGTGGTCTTTCTTGAAGGGAATAAAGACTATGAATAAGGACAGGAAATCTGGAAGGATATATCAAGTCTGGAGATTCTGTCCCCTTGACTGAAAAAGGCATTAAGGCATTAGGGACATTAATTTAGAAGAGGACAAATATAGTAAACAGTAATTGTTGCATGAAGACATGACATTATTGGTTTTTAAAAGCCCATTCAAAGTTTTAAAAACCATAGCTATATTCATATAATTTCTTTTTAGTGTCACATAGTGTGACGTTTGAAGGACATCTATGAGTAAATGTCATTTTTATTCGATATTTGAGCATAATTAGTGAAGTTGTTTTTGGTGTAGCTCATTTGCTCATGTTATCACTGTTGGTTACTGTTTTTATAAACTTCAAATTGTTCATTTTTAAAGATAATTTTATTTACTTGAAGATGAAGAGGAACTTCGATTGTAGGAGATTGCCTGCAGTGGCGTTAATAGTCAAAGAGATGGTTTAGTTCTTTTGGAAAAGGAAATGTGACCCTAGGATTATGCCCTTGAGAGATGATACTTCAATTCAAATTGTGATTCACAGAGTAATTGCAGCCTGTGGTAATGCATCTTCAACATCTTAAAATAGCTGTTAGACGGCAGAGCTTTTCCCTTGAGGAAGGCAGTGTTCAGGAGATGTCTTTTGCCTCTTTCAAACCAGCAGAGCAGACTTTGAGCAATGAAAAGAAACAATGTATAATTTTTTCTGGAGTGATTTCAAAATTAACTGAAAACAAAAATATCCTCACCTGTTTTGTACTGTGCTACAAACAAAAAAATAAATAACACAAATAAACAGAATAATATCTGGAAGGTCGCTATGCCTGGGTTAATTTCGAGGCTTCTACAGGGAATATAAAATTTGGACCTGGAGCTCTCAGTGTACGAGCAAGCAACTGAACACATTCTTAATGTCATGCGTCGTTAAATCCATTGTACTCTTTACAGAGAAACATGCAAATAATAAAAATATATTACTATATTTTTCTATCTTTGTTGGTAAACAGTGGCTGATAGCAAACAGTGAGATAATTCTTTATTCTAATTGCATAAATCGAATTGATGGTTTTCTTAAATATACAGTGAATGGGGCTATTTGACTACTTTTTTTTCTTTGTCAGGATTTTGACAGCAAGTAACCAGTAGGATTTATTTTTTAAAGAAGTCGTCGGAAGAGCCTTCCAGTCACATTGAAGGTTGTAAAATCACAGAAACATGTCAAGATGAAGTGGATCATGGCAGGTGGGATAAGGCAGGCTCTCCCTGGAATAGCTAACAGGTAAGAGGCTGCAGGGGACAGCACAGAAGGTGCACGGGTTCCTTTTTCATGTCCAAAACTGATGGTTGGCTGCGCCCAGCGAAGACTGTAGGGAGAGGAAGACAGAGGTTGAGTTGAGAAAGCCTGGCTGTGAGGGTGACTATGAAAATGATTCCTCAAAGACCTAGAAAGAGAAATTCCATTTGACCCAGCAATCCCATAACTGGGTATATATCCAAAGGATTATAAATCATTCTACTATAAGGGCACATGCACATGAATGTTCATTGCAGCACTGTTTACAATAGCAAAGACCTGGAACCAACCCAAATGCCCATCAATGACAGACTGGACAGGGAAAATGTGGCACATATACACCATGGAATATTATGCAGGCATCAAAAATGATGAGTTCGTGTCCTTTGTAGGGACATGGATGAACCTGGAAAACATCATTCTCAGCAAACTGACACAAGAGCAGAAAATCAAACACCACATGTTTTCACTCATAGGCGGGTGTTGAACAATGAGAACACATGGGCACAGGGAGGGGAGCACTACACACTGCGGTCAGTTGGGGGAAATAGGGGAGGGACAGCTGGGGGTGGGGAGTTAGGGAGAGATAGCATGGGGAGAAATGCCAGATATAGGTGAAGGGGAGGAAGGCAGCAAATCACACTGCCACTTGTGTACCTATGCAACAATCTTGCATGTTCTTCTCATGTACCCCAAACCCAAAATGCAATTTAAAAAAAAAAAAAAGAAAATGCAAACCCCAGAGGGAAAGATGAAAGTCAGGTTAAGAAAGAAAATGAGATGGCTGAGAATAACAAGAGAATGGATTTTAAGTCAAACAGAACAAAATAAGAATGTAAATGACAGACAAGTAGCAAGGTTGGGTGATCAGGAACATGGGACAGGCAATATGACAAGGAACAAGGTGTGCTGCAGGTTGAGCTGATCAGTTCAGGAACTAAATCTGTACGTGCTGAGAGGCAGCTTGGCAGTTGATCTAAAAATTCTTAAACACAATGGCAGTTACTTAAAGAAAAATGTTGGGGTCCAGCAGACTACAGACAGGGACTTGGCATCAAGACTAAAATATCAAGGATTTCAGCTAGATAGGCTGTCCAGAGTTTATAAAAGTAGAGACTGAGAGACCTGCAGATGCTGTGACAACAGTGGTGTAAGCCAGGAAATGTCAATGTCAGCACAGCTCCAGCAACTGAGGAGTAGGCTAGATTCATTCAAAAACCAGGCAAAGAGCACTCATCATGTGGCGAGTACAATAGATATGTTACAAGGAGTTATCAGGGCTGATTCCTGTCCTCAGGAATACGACAATCTGGTAGTGATACCACCAGTAACCACTCCTTCCCCAACCCCACCCAACCAAACCAATGAAACATCTTGCAACACTCAGTAATACATTACTACATTTATTTTGCTTTATGGCAGGTGGTCTTCAGGCCCCAGTCAGCCTGACATGTAGGCTGGTATGTGGCAAGGCCTGCAACGGTTCTGAGAGAAGTCATTGCTGAGAGATCAGAAAATAGGCTGAGGTATTTTCTTGGCATCCTTCCTAATTAATCTCCTAGGCTTGTACCCATCAGATGCTCAGCAGCACAGTAGTTTTTGAACCCTCTCCTTAGCCACAGCAAGCACTAGGCCCAAGATGAAATTGCAGGACAGGTTTTTGGTGTGGTTTTATTGATAGAAGAAACAGGGTTTAATTTGGTAGGAAGGTATGAGTTTTACTTTTTGAAGGAATCTTCTTCAAAAATAAGGATGCATGTACTTTGAAGAGTCCTTCCTGGCCCTGAGGTGACAGCAAGTGACTTTGAAGCAGCCTGTTTACTGTGGTTCTAAGTCGTTGTGAGTCACTTGGAAACATAAGTCTGGTAGGCAGGAGGCCTGTGTTATTCTTATTTTTTCCTAACTCTGACTTTAGGCACATCATCCCACCTCTTTGCACTTGAGTTCTGTTGTTGTCTGAATGTGTCCTTCAAAGTGTGTGTACTGAAGTTTAATCCCCAATGAAACAATGTTAGGAAGTGGGGCACAGTAATAGGTGATCAAGTCATGAGGGCTCTGTCCTCATGCACAGTTGCATGTTATTATTGTGGAGTGGATTAGTGATTTTGAGAATGAGCTTGTTTTAAACGTGAGTTCTGTCCTTTGCTTGCTCCCTTTCTCTTCCTCCCACTCTCTTTTTCATCCATTTTCTATCATGGGATAATGCAGGAAGAAGGCCCTCACCAGATGCCAGGCCCTCAGCCTTGGACTTGGACTTCTAAACCCCAGAATGGTGAAAAGTAAATTTCTCTTTTCTTTTCTCTTTCTTTTATTTTCTTTTTTCTTTCTTTCTTTCCTTCTTTCTTTCCTTCTCTTTCTTTCTTTTCTTTTCTTCCTTCCTTTCTTTCTTTTTCTTTCCCTTTCTTTCTTTTCTTTCTCTCTTTCTTTTTCTTTCTCTCTTTCTCTTTCTTTCTCTCTCTCTCTTTCTTTCTTTTCTTTCTTTCTTTCTTTCTTTCTTTCTTTCTTTCTTTCTTTCTTTCTTTCTTTCTTTCTTTTTTTCTTTCTTTCTTTCTTTTTCTTCCCTCCCTCCCTCCCTTCCTTCCTTCCTTCCTCTCTCTCTCTTTCTCTCTTTCTCTCTTTCCTCTCTCTTTCTTTCATTCTCATTACCCGGTCGGTGGTATTTTCTTATACAATGCAAGATGGACTAAGACAAGCTTCTTGTTCATAGCCATATCCTGGGATCAAACATATATGGATATAGCTCCTGGGGTGGCAAATTTTTGGCTGAATAGTCAGGTCTCACCATGGGACCTTTAAGGCTGAACCTAAAGTCACCTTCCCTATCTCCACTTCAGTGTTCCCAACTTGTTCATTCATATTCTCTTTCTCTTTCTCTCTCTCTAAACAAATGCAGACATATTCTTGAAATCGGCAAAAATTTTTATGAGAAGCAGTCTAATTTTTTGAAGAGATATGAGAATTAGGAAAAATGTGCTTCCTTAAAACTAAAAAATGTGACTGTTGGTAGAATAAACACGGGCGTTATCACTGAGACTGAATGAGTGCTCAAGTTGATCATTACAAAATGGAGTGTGTCATGCTTCTAGTACATGCAGAGATTACCTGTAGCGTGTAACATCAAGGGTGCTCTATGGGGTATCTCCTTCTGTGAATCTTGACTGTACCTAGGAGATCCTATTCCCAGTGAGAAACACTCATTAAAGATAGAAACTTGTGTTTAAGGAGTAGGTAGGAGAGATCGAAGAGAAGGTCGTGAGGTGAAAGTAAGTGAACTCCAAAGTGAAATAATATTTTGCTTAGGGCAAAGATGGCATCAGTTCTTTAGTCATGAAGCAATCTGGGTTCAATTGTTCAAATTTGAGAAGAAAAACTGCATTGTTTAGTATTAACTGTGACCTATTTGAGTTTTCTTTGTTTGGTATTTGGCTACACATGGATTTAGCCTAAGTCAATACCTAGAGTAAATAAAAAAGGCCCATAAAACATGTATACTACCATGTTTATCCTGTTGAGCTCTTAGTGGTTTCATCAGACATATGTGCAATAAGTCAGACTCTCCCTGGAATGGCTAACATCATATCCATGCTGTGAGTTCAGAGTACAGCAATTTGTTACTGATGTGCAGACATTAGAAATGTACAGCCAACCTCCTAATGTTCTGCTAAAATCAATTTCTTTTCTTTCTTATTAGCATTTTTTTTTGTTTAACAGAATAAAAGTATTTCCATTTTTACATAAAAATAGGAACAAAGAGCACATGCTAAATATACTGGTGAGTATAAAAATCTGAGTACAAATTTTAAAAAACAGTATTATACTTTGGGTAATAAATAATAATGACACTATTTTTTGTATCCCTTTCCCTACAGTTAGCACTGTGAGTTCCTGTTCCAGCATATTAAAAGTGTGGAAATTCTAGATTTTCCTAAGCATCAACAATATAAAATGACTTGTGAAGAAATCAAAGAAATGTCAGAAGAGATGTAGGGAGAAAGAAAGCACAAGGAAACATGAGGTCTCTTTCTTGGAAGATTTTTCAGGGCAGGCTTTCTGTAGAGACTGATTCAGCTAGTTCAGCCTTTTTGTTAGGGTCCCTGTCTTTTTCTCTCACCTCCATATCCAGCTCATAAGGAAATACCGTAGGCTCTACTTTTAGAATAGATCTCAAATTTGATAGCATCTCACTGTTTTCTTAGCTCCATCACGTATCGCAGGAGCAATTGCAGTAGCTTCTTGTGGTCTTCCTATTTCCACAGTGACCCTCTGCATCTATCTCTTCTCCATATAACCATCAGGTCCTGAGTTGAAGATCAGATCATGTCAGTTCCCTGATTGAAGCTTCCAATGTCTCCTAATCACTGGGTTGTTGTTGTTGGTGGTGGTGTTTGTTTGTTTGTTTGTTTTTGGCCATGTTTGAGACATGGTCTCACTGTGTTGCTCATGGTGGAGTACACTGATGTCATCATGGCTCACTGCAGCCTTAACCTCCCAGGCTCAAGTGATCCTTCAACTTCAGCTCTTCAAGTAGTTGGGACTGCGGGGTATGCCATTATACCTGACTAATATTTTTGTGGAAATGGGATTTCATTATGCTGCCAAGGCTCATCTCAAACTTCTAGACTCAAGTGATCCTCCTGCCTTGACTTCCTAGAGTGCTGGGATTACAGACTTGTGCCACCACACCTGACCTCTCAATCACGCTTAAGGCAAAAGTCCAACTTTCCATGGGCCATGTGACCTTTACTGGGTACACCTAAGATGTACCCCAGTGATCACTGCCTCGTCTTACTCATGTTCCTGTGTATTTCCCAGCTGCAGTGTTTGGGTTAGATCTCCTCGTGTGCTTTAACAAGCAGAATAAGGAAGAAGTGATGGCACTTCACTACTATGATTAGGATACAAAAGGCCACAGCTTCTCTCTTTCTAGAGGCCCCTGTACTTCTTCATTGGCTCACTCTGATGAAGTAAGCTGTCATACTGGAGAGGCCCGCAAGACAAGGAACCGGGGGTCTCCTCTGGGAAGCAAAAAACTGAAACCCTTAGTCTAACAGCCCCCAAGAATTTGAATCTTGGTAACAAAACTTGAAAGTGGATCCTCTGGAATTGAGTTGAGCCTTTGGATGATCCAGCCCTGGCCATTACCTTAATTGCAGGGATAGAAGGAGGGGCGGAGGGCAGAAAAACAGAGGAGGCAGCAGATCCGTGAAGCAGGATCCAGCCCAGCTGTACCAGATTTGCTAACCACAGCAACTGTGAGAGAATTAATGGTGTTTCAAGCCACGTGGGGGTAGTTTGTTTTGCAGCAATAGGTAACTAATCCATGGCCTTTTAGGAACTGACCCTTGCCTACTTCTCAGACCTCACCTCCCTTCACCTCCCACTTTCTACTTTTCTCCAGCATCTCTGCTCTTATTTCTCCTTGGACATTCCAAGCTTGTTCTGACTCCATGGAATTTTGCTTGCTGTTTAGAATGCGCTTGAATGCTCTTACATGGGACCTTTGCATGGCTGATTCTTTCCCATATCCAGGACTTCTTTCGATTCTCACTTTTGCAGAGAAGCTTTCTTTGGCCTCCCTCCATGGAAAAGTTACAACAACTGCTTCCAGCTACTTCTTTTTCGCGCTCATCCTTTTCTCTGTCTCATTGTCCTGCATTATTTTTCTTCCTACCCTATGTCTTTCTTGTTTGTACTTTATTGCCTGTTCCTGTATTCTGTTTTAAGTTCCATGAGGGTTGGGGTTTGGTCTGTTCTCAGTTTCTAGAATACATAGGTGCTAACTACATATTGATTGAACAAGTGGGTACATTTTACCGTCATAGGCTGGCACTTCCTCATTTGCAAGATAATGGTGTTAGAACAAATGTCATTAAATTTGCCTCTATATCGAAACTTACTGTTCTATGACTAATATGGCAAAGAGATTAAAGACAGGAAATCAAAATTAGAACAGAATAAGAATCACACAAGGGGGCTTTTAGAGTGGAAAATATGGGGTATGTAAGACACTGTGGATGGAGAGGAGGTACTGTCATTTGACAAGAACCGTCTGGTCCAGAGTTGTCCCATAGAACTCTGTGATGATAGGAATATTCTGATGAAGTAAGCTGTCATACTGCACTGCCCAGCACAGGAGCCATAGCCTCCTGTGGCTATTAAGCCCTTAAAATGTGGCTAGTGAGACTGGATAAATTTCAAATTTTATTTTTATTTTATTATAGAGACAGAGTCTTGCTCTGTCATCCAGGCTGGAGTGCAGTGGTATGATCTTAGCTCACTGAAGCCTCAACGTTCTGAGCTCAAGCCATCCTCCCACCTTAGCCTCCTGAGCAGCGGGTACAGGTGCAAGCCACTATGCCCAGATAAGTTATTTTTTATTTTTAGAGATGGGGTCTTGCTACGCTGCCCAGGCTAGTCTTGAATTCCTGGCCTCACATAATCCTCCCACCTTGGCCTCCCCAAGTGCTGGGATGATGGTTACAGGCATGAGCTATTGCTCCCTGTCTCAAATTTTATTAATTTAAATTTAAAGAGCCCTTTTAGATTCTAAATCATGTAATTCTTTGTTGGCACTGTGATTGTACTTTCACAGTCTTATCCACCATGAAAGTTCAGGGCATATTAGGCTGGCACAGCCATACAGTTAGTGCTACTTCAGAGACAGCTGATGGACAGGAGACGGGACATTATGTTCTCACCATAGATTTATGACTAAAATGCAAACTACAAAAATTTTTTTTTCATAGAACCAAAAATATGCTATGGAATACACTGCTCAGTACTAATTAAGTGTCTTCTATAATAATGACAGTTTTCTATGGGGTTGATTTGTTTTTCCTCTTCCCTCTCATTTTATTTTATTTTTTTGCTTTTCATTTCTGTCTAGGTGGTTTTGAAAGTAAACAGAAAAAGCAAAAATAAACAAAAAGTCAGTGCTCGATAATTTTGCCACTTTTAGTAGAAGTGTTGATTACCGCCTAAAGATATCTCTGTTGATGATTACGAACATGAAATAAATCAATTGGTTGCCATTTTCTTTGGGTCTATGATGTCTCTCGTCATCTGGAATTTAAGCATCTGAGCCTCCCAGTTTGTTCTTCACTCTTCTTAATTATTATCCCTTTTGCTTCCACAGACTGAATCTGAACTATCTTTCAACACGGGCAAATGCAATGTATTATCAACAGTCGCAGCTGCTCTTTATAATGAAGAGAATTCCCCTCCACCCAGGTCCTTGGCTACAATACCTGGTGTTAGAAAGAACCAAAATGCCTTTTTTTCCCTCTTTTTTTCATGTTAAATGACATGTTTATTTTCCTGGATAATAAAAATAATGACTCAAGAAAGTCCTACAAATGTTTGTTTTTCCTTAACACATGAATGCCTTGGCATCTGTGAAAGGTTATGTGTTTTATAGGCTTTGAGACAAGGCCCAGGTTAAATCAGTGCCGTGTTAAGTATTTATACGTGACACAGAAAATTGCTAAACATCTCTGTTTTGCTTCCCTTCTCTCACAGGCAAAACAGACGTGATAATAGGCATGTCTCAAGGTTGCTGTGTGGACCAGCTGAAACCCTATGTGTGAAAGCACTTCACACACAGAAGGTGGTAATGTGAGATTCAATTTTTTTTTCCATTTATTTATTTTATTGCATTTTAGGTTTTGGGGTACATGTGAAGAACATGCAAAATTGTTGCATAGGTACACACGTGGCAGTGTGATTTGCTGCCTTCCTCCCCGTCACCTACATCTGGCATTTCTCCCCTTGCTATCTCTCCCCAGCTCCCCACCCCCCACCGTCCCTCCCCTATTTCCCCCCAACTGACCCCAGTGTGTAGTGTTCCCCTCCCTGTGTCCATGTGTTCTTATTGTTCAATACCCACCTATGAGTGAGAACATGTTCATTCTAGTTTTGGGACATGGCTTTGTACTTGTTCTGCCTTGGGATGTTAATCAGCTCTTTCTCCATTATAACTGCCCCCACCCCGCCTTAACAAATGGGCTCACCTCAGATGTCACTTCTCAGAGATGATCTTGACCACTCTCTGCCTATATAAAATTTTCCTACTTTACATATAGCTCTTATTAGTGTCTTAAATGATCAGATCTATTGGTTTCTATGTATATTAGCTGCCCTTTTCCCCGCACCTATGAGAATGTAAATTTTGTAAGGATAGGTACACTCACTACTTTGTTTACTTCAATATCCCCAGTGCTGAGAACATCGTCTGAGCATAGTAAATGCTCCATAAATGATTGTTGACTGATAACCCCCAGGGACACTCAAACTAGTCAGAAGCCAGCTGCGTTTTTCCATAACAGGTCATATTTCCTGAATTTATGAGCCTTCCCACTCGTCAATTATAGGAGCGTGGCTGCTATGGAAGCCATATTTCCTTCTAGAGCCATTAGGGGTGGCTGTGGGAAATACAGATAGTTTGTCACCCTGAATCTAGGTTAAATATTTTGAAAAAGATTTCTTCAGCTCGCCACAAGGCTGCAAAATTCCTCATTGGCAGTCCTCAGAGTCTACAGTTTGTTAAGATATCTAGATGCGTTTTTATATCCAAAGAAGAAATTTAGATTTTTATTAGTGTCTATATGCTAAACTTTTATAACATACTCCTAAGTGGTGTTATTTGGCTGCACAGTGTGTAAAATTCATAAAGTAATTTTGAATTGCATTTAACTAATACACACACACACACACACTCACACATATTTTCACTTTTATTTTTTGAGATGGAGTCTCAGTTGTTCTGTTGCCCAGGCTAGAGTGCAGTGGCACAATCACGGCTAACTGCAACCTCCACCTTCTGGGTTCAAATGATTCTCCTGCCTCAGCCTTCTGAGTAGCTGGAATTACAGGTGCGTGCCATCATGCCCAGCTAATTTTTTGTATTTTTAATAGAGACGGGATTTTGCCATGTTAGCCAGGATGGTCTCGATCTCCTGACCTTGTGATCAGCCTACCTCAGCCTCCCAGGATGCTGGGATTACAGGCGTGAGTCACCATGCTTGGCTAATATTTTTATTATGTGATCTTTGCTGGCATGAGTGGAAATACTGGCTCATAGCAAAATTTTCTGGAAGTTTCCTTTTGCCCTTTGCTAGTGCCCCAGCCAGAAGACTCTTTGCTCAGATGGGCAACTCAGCAAAGAGTCTTCTGGCTGGGGCACTAGCAAAGGCAAAAGCAACTCAGGGATCTCTTGGTGTCCCTAATGTGTCACTTTGATAGAAAGTGTCTACAATTTCCTGCTTAAAATACTAAGTGCACAAATAAAAAGATATTCAAATAATGTAGTGACTTGATAACAGAAGAATTACCAGAATTGTTCCCCTATTTGGGGCCAGACAGCTGATGTCATGACATTAACTGATGAATTCAGAGTTTCCTCATGACAGAAATATTTATTATTCCTAGAAGACCTGGAAGCTACCCAAATTCCTCCAAGTTACATGTCACATTAATTTTAGAGAAAACAGAAGGATTTTTTGCATTCTAAAAATTTGAAGGGAGAAGTCGTAAACCTTCCTATTCATAAATTAGCTGAGAGTGTTAATTACACTGCTTGGAAGTTCATTTTTGGGGGCCCTCTGATGGCTAATTCATGAACCACCAGGTTAAATAAGAATCATAAATGATTTTTTTGCTACATGTTTTCTAGTGATAGTGGCATCCTGCAGCAGGCACATCTATTTTGAATTATTTGGATTTAAGAAAGAATTAAAATAGAGGAGTGGTATTTTTATGGCATATTTATAATAGTTTCTATAACAGCTGGACTAAAATTGTCTTGGTGAATGATATCATCAGCTAATAAAAAATCTTAGATGTATGGTGAAGACAGTCCTGAATGCAAAGTTAGACTCACTGGTTATGAATCAAAAACTTACCAATTATATATAGCATTAGAGAAGTCATACTTTCTTTAAGTTTGTTTCATTTTTTTTTTTTTTTTTGTATCTAGAAGGAAGGGAGGTGAGGAGTGACACAGTTTTTAACGCAAAGGATCCTATTTACTGTGTAGTAAGAAAGTAACACTATGAGAAAGGGAAGTACATATCAGACAAAGGCCTGGTGGCCTTGTTGCCTAATGCTTATCAGCACATCAGGCTGATCGATGCCTCCTTTTGTATAGGCTGTCTTGACATATTTGGGGGACTTGATTTGTACACTTGTAGGTAGTCTGCATGGCAAAGTCTGCTTGATAGGAAAAAAGCTATATATTTGAGATAAGCCAAAGGAGGAACACTGACTTTGTTACTTATGAGCCCACTGCCGCCCTTCCAGCCTGGTTTTCAATTCTCAGTCTCAAAACTTGGAGGCTGGGGACTTTAATTACAGAAAAATCCAATGGATGGATACATGTTGCCTGAAAAAGAAGGTAACTTCAAGATATCCCTTATTAATTTAGCTCTCATCTCCTATCACAGGGACAGTACTTGTTTCATATTACTTGCTAGAGAATGCTGTAATTTCTGGAACACTGGGAGGGATTTATTTCATCACACCCCAGCATGGGACCTAATTTTTAGTTTAATCAAGTAGTTCCTCTCCTTTGTCATAAAGATTGATTTAGAAAACCCAGGCTAAATCAATCAGCATAAGGCACTTTCTTAGCCCTGGGATTGCTTTAGAAATGGGCATAGAACCAAATTTGGCCCAATAAAATACAGCAGAAGGTTTATTTGTAGATTTTGGGAAATAAGTGTTCTCAATTCTAAAATAAAACCATCGAGAGAAGTTCTATTTATTTCTCTTAAGATTGATGCATTTGGGAGACCCAGAAATGTGGATTCTATCTTTCTATGAGCCCAAGGATAAAGGAGAACAAAAGATCAATAGCAGAAAAATGCAGCTGGACCACAGATGGTGCAGTCTGACCTCTGCTGTGCCTTTCCCTTTGTCTGTAATTTTCAGAAGTTTGACCGTGATGTATCTTGGTGTGAATTTCTTTGGGTTTCTCCTGTTTGTGGTTCCCTCAGCTTCTTGAATCTATATACTTATGTCTTTTACCAAACTGGGAAGATTTCAGCCACTATATCTTTGAATATTTTCTCTGATTTTCTTCAATGACTCAGATAATATGAATTTAGATCTTTTGTTATTTAGTCCCATAGGTCCCTGAGACTATGTTTATTTATTTTCTAATCTACTTGGAAAATAGATTTTCTCTTTTCCAGATCCACTAATTTGTAGCAAATTAGCAAATTGCTTTATCTTTCAGTTCATTGTCTCTTTCCCCTGCCCCTTTCATTCTTCCTTGGAGCTCATCCACTGAGATTTTTATTTCAGTTACAGTATTGTATGCTTTTGTTTTAAAGTTCCCATTTGGTTCTTCTTCTTTATATATTTATATCTTTGTTTAGACTATTTTTCATTCGTTGTGAATATGTTTCCCAGCTAGTTGCATCATGGCTGTCACATTGGTGCTGGGGCTCTTTGTCTCTGCTGCGTGATGGTTGGGTTCTAGTTCCCCAGTAGCTCTCCATTGATACCTCTCTGGCTGGGAGGGGTAGAAGTAACTCATGACTGCTGTCCACATAACCTCCACTGACACCACAGAGTGAGGAGGTGGCTTCATTACCACTGCTAGTGCTGGAAGCCCGGGTCCTCCGTTGCGTCTCCTCCCATACCACCCTGGTACAGATGGGGAGTGGCGGCTTGCTATTGCCAGCTGTGTATGGACAGCCAGTCTTCCCAGGAGCCTGATTTGTAGTCTCATCCCTCACCGCCTTCCCACCCTTTCCCCCTGAGTCCCCAAAGTCCATTGTATCATACTTATGCCTTTGCATCCTCATCGCTTAGCTCCCACTTACGAGTAAGAAAATAGGATGTTTGGTTTTCCATTCCTGAGTGACTTCACTTAGAATCACAGTCTCAAATGTTTATGTTTTCAGTATAAAATTACTGACAATCAAGAGAATGCAGGCTGGACAAAGAGAATAAAGGGTGAGAATGAGGTGCTGCACGGATGGACCTGGAACACCCCTGTGTGTTGTCAGAGAGGATAGTTATTGGTGATGAAGTGAGAGGCTCTGAGAGGCATTCTCTCTACTTCTCCCAAGCCCTGGGCCCATCCTGCACACCTCCACCTTGAGCTGATAGTTCCATCATCCGTTTTTCCTTTTCCCACTCACACTCACTTCAGTTCAACCCACCCTGGGCCCAGAGAATCACTGAGTGTCAACTTTGGGCATAGTAAGCTATATTATTTACTGAATACTAATTAGTGCCATTCCCTACATCTAAAAAGTTTTCTTAACTGTTTTTACAAATTATTTAAATATCTCCTGTCAAGGTGTCCATGATCAATCTAACTAGACATGCTCCGTCCTGTAGTTCATGGCACTACTGTTGCCTTCATGCTGAGTAATGCTTTGTTTGGGTTCTCTTGTACCCACTAGTCAGTTTTTTTTTTAATTAGAGGGCTTAAATAAACATTTATTACAATATATCCTCAGTTGTGATAATGACTAAAGTCTTGCTGATTGAGCAAAGCATTAAAACAATTTAAAATGTTTTCTTGAGTTTTGCTCTTCCTTCCTTGACTGTAAACATACCTGTATCTGCGACCTTACTTTCCTACTTTGCTCTGGATCCATAGACGGAAATGTCGCACCTCCGAAGCTCAGTGTTGGCCTTTGCTACACTCTTCCACCTTTGGGTCCCCTTTTCTAGAATTTTCAGTCTTTTAATTTTTTTTACTAATTTTTGAATTTTTCTCTCAGCACCTTGCCTTACAACATTCTCTTATCCTGAAAAACAAAGCCAGAGAAAGAAACACAAACAGACCTTCCCCTCCAGCCTGTTTAATGGATTAGAGGGGGATGGGAAACTGTTACAGTAACCCTGGTCCCGAAAGAGGGAACCTGAACTAAGATCGCATCATTGCAGCTGGGGAAAAGGGAGTGGTTTCAAGACGTATTAAGCAGTTTCCCTTCTAGCTGACAAGTCATCTATGAGTCTGCTCTCTTACTGTTTCTATATATATATATATATATATATATATATATATATATATAATTTTTAAAAATTGTACTTTAGGTTCTGGGGTGCATGTGCAGATTATGCAGGATTGTTGCATAGGTACACACATGGCAATGTGGTTTGTTGCCTCCATCCCCCATCACCTATATCTGGCATTTCTCCCCATGTTATCCCTCCCCGACCTCCCCATCCCCCCCGCTGTCCCTCCCTTTGTCCCCCAACAGATCCCAGTGTGTGATGCTCCCCTCTCTGTGTCCATGTGTTCTCATTGTTCAACACCCACCTTTGAGTGAGAACATGCGGTGTTTGTTTTTCTGTTCTTGTGTCAGTTCACTGAGAATGATGGTTTCCAGATTCATCCATGTTCCTACAAAGGACATGAACTCATCGTTTTTTATGGCTGTATAGTATTCCATGGTGTATATGTGCCACATTTTCCTTATCCATTCTAACATTGATAGGCATTTGGGTTGGTTCCAGGTCTTTGCTATTGTAAACAGTGCCGCAATGAACATTCGTGTGCATGTGTCCTTATAATAGAACGATTTATAATCCTTTGGGTATATACCCAGTCCATTTCCCTCGCTGCTCTGTCTGTCTCCTTTGTTTTCTTCTTCACATCCAGGTTAATGAGAAAGTTTACCACCATCTACCTTATGAGTTCCATTTCCCTTGTCCTCTTATTCTCTGCACGTGGTGAACACTTGCCCTGTCCACCATTCTGTTTGCTTCCATTTCTTCTTTGTAACCTGACTGCTGGACGTTTTGCAGTATCTTCTCTGCTGCATTGGACTCTGTTTTTGAACCAAACATGTTGAGAATGTTTACTTGATTTCCAGAGCCTTTCTCTCGCAGTGTCTCTTTCTGCTGTTTTTTATCAGTCTCCTGTGAACATTTCTTCCTCTACTCTCCCTTTAAATGGCAGAATTCCTCATGGGTGTGCCCATGTTCTTCTTACCACGCCGAAACACTTGGGAGATCTTATCCCTTCCTATGATTTTACACTCCTTTACTCTGATGACTCTCAAGTTGATGTTTCTAGCTTTTATCTTTCCCTACATGAGACCATCGCAGTCACTAAACTATAACAAATGCAAACAGAATTCACCTCCGCCTCTGTCCTGCCTTTCTTCCTGAACTTCCCCATCTTGAGGAATTAAGATGACTGAGCCATCAACATCAGGATCCCTCTGGATTTATTTCTTTCTCTTACCCTGATATTTGGTCTCTTATCAAGTCCTCAGTGTGTTGCTGTCTCAAGCTCTGGCTCTCCATCCTCACTGCTACCATCTTTGTTCAGGTTTTCTATGATTTTATTCTGAATTATTGCTAGTATCTAACTCATTTTCCATAATACATGAGCATGGCCTTTCTAGAATGTATTTCTGCCTTGAGAAAAGCCCTTGCTTCCTAGAAGAAAGAGAAGCACTGGGAACTCTTTGAGCATTTGGTACCTGCCACCTTCTCTCCCTGATGCCTGCCACCTCTTCTGAGCTCTGGGTTCTGTGCATTTGTCCCCGTCTTTCACTGGTTGGGCTTCCTATCCACTTCCAACAGTATTCATTCCCTACAGCCATCTTTTGTCGTGGATATTTTTATTTGTTCTTTAAGACTTTAGTCAGATCTCCTGACTTCTGCGAAATCCTTCCTATATCTCTTCCCTACCCATCTCACCCCAGTCCAGTTTAAGGGCTTGTATGTGCTCCTCTGCTCACTGGGCATGTATGTTTCTATCACTGTTCTTACCAAACTGCATTGTAAATGCCTGTTTATTCATGTTTTTTTAACTTACAAAGATTCTTAAGTGCTCTGAGGAAAGTAACTGTTTCTTGCCATTTTTTGTATTCTTTAAACTTAGCACATGGCTTTTTAAAATGAATAAAGAAAACTCAGCAGAGGTTTGGTGATAGAACTAGATTAGGGTATCTAATCAGATCTAATCTAATCTAAACATCAAATATTTTAATCCAATTATTTTAATCTGAATTTTCTTCTAATCATTGTTCCTATGAAAACATTTTATAGCGTTTCATTTATCTTAACCTTATGTAATATGGATTCATAGTTTTCATATTTTTTTATTATACTTTAAGTTCTGGGGCACATGTGCAGAGTTTGCAGGTTTGTTACATAGGTATACATGTGCCATGGTGGTTTGCTGCACCCATCAACCTGTCGTCTATGTTAGATATTTCTCCTAATGCTATCCTTCCCCTAATCCCCCACCCTCCAACTGGTCCCGGTGTGTGATGTCCCTCTCCCTGTGTCCATGTGTTCTCATTATTCAACTCCCACTCACGAGTGAGAACATGTGGTGTTTGGTTTTCTGTTCTTGTGTTAGTTTGTGGAGAATGATGGTTTCCAGCTTCATCCACAGTCTTCATATTTGTTTTAAGTGTAGGGATATTCCACTGAGTTTCTACGTTGCCATTTGTTTTCATGTTCCTCTTTTGCTAGCCACTTTACTTGTAAGCCTTTCTTTGTATTTATAAAGCAACTGATTTTACAGTTCTTACAGGGCACTTTTCCCTATTTTCTGTCAAGTGGGTGCTTGGCGGAAAACCAGGATCTTGCATAAGAGGATGCCATGCTCAAACATGGTCTTTGTTTATCATTTCAATTTCTGTGTTTTATTATTTTATAATTTTAAATTTTAGAATTTAAAATTTTCTTTTTAGAATTATTAAGATCAAAGTTACACAGAAACAAGGAATTAATGCTGACACATCATCTTGACACCTTTGAGGGAGTGCATGGCTATTAAGCTTGGATTGGGAGATCCTGTTTCTTGTTGAAATCTGCACTGGATTTCGTCTTGGAAGAAAGTGACACTCAGGCTCTACATTCATAACTCAAGCAAATACCTGTAATGGACGCTGAGAAAGTGGCAGTCAGGTTCTACATTCATAACTCAAGCAAATACCTGTTCTGTTCTCTGCTGCTCTGAATTTTCTCCCATTGAAGTAATTGCTAAGGGAAGGATGGATGTTGGCTGAGATGAGAGAGTTTTTTACCAAGAGAGGAGCTATGAAACCACATAAGGTGGAAGAAGATAGTGCCAGGTATTTTACACATAGAAAGATACTTTGATATTTTCCAAAGTTTTGAATACATATTGGAAATTCAACAATACCAAAAATAATTAATTAATGGACAAACAGGAAGTAAACATTTCATTATCAACTGGGTATATGTTTGCTACAAGGTGACACTCAAGACTTTTCTCTAATATTTTTTATAGTATGTATTCCCACTATTCCATCTTTCTGGTTATTCATCTTTCAACAAGCTTCAGTATATTGGCAACTTTCTGAAAACAGAGCTCCTAAAGTATGTTATTCTAGATGTGGCTTGTTCAACCCTGAGAAGTGAGCTTATGGTTTTCCTAACTCTGACATACATGCCTGTTAGTATAGTCAAAACTTGCATTTCCTGTTAGAAACCTCATCATTACTGAAAAATGCAGTTCGCCAATCATTCATGACAATGTTAACTCTATTCTTTTCAAGGTCATGCTCTGAGATTTTAAATTTGGGATGACAGGAACAAATCTGCTGGTTAGGGGTGAGAACTTCAGGCCCTGTGGGAATTTCAGAACCTGTAGGAATTTCAGAACCTGTAGGAATTTCAGGAAGGTGCCACGACTGGGCAGTGAGGGAGTAACTTTTGAATAAACAGGATTTCACCTCTCACCTCACTCCATATGTTTCATTTACTCAGCCCAGGCAGGTAGCCAACCTTGATTAGCACAACTTGACCTCATGTTGGGCTTCCTAGTCTTTGCTGGAGAACATCTCATCTCCCTGTAGTAGTTACATGCCCAGTTGGCAATGAATTTTTTATTACTTGTTAGTTAATTCATTATTTCTGGTATTATTGCATTTCCAATATGAATCCAAAATCTTTGGAAAGTATCTAGAGGCATTTACTATATTCCCTTATAATTAGACTGCACATCATAAAATGCTATACTGAATATAATCTAATGTCAAAATATATTTGGGGGGTCTCGATAGGTTTGAATATCATGGCAGACATTTCTATCACCTACTGATATTTCTCATTCTCTTTTCCTTCCTGGATCCCTAGAGGGTTATATGCCTCTGTCATTTAAAATTAGGGATGGTCAAACTCCTTCCTTCACCAACAAAATATGAACAGAGACTCACTTTCAGAGAAACAAAATGTTTAAGAGTAGTTTGATTCTCGTGGTCTGAACCCTGCCTCAGGAAACTGAAAGTTTCTTGTTGAGATGTCGGCATTACCGGTAGGCAGACTCTACAGCCTCCTATGTCCTTGAATGATTACAATGAGCAGAGTCCCAGCGCGACCATAGTTGAACAAGTAGCCCTCATGAGATTCATAGTAGGTATGCATTGAATATTTTTGGGCAAAACTATGCATACATAAATGAGTGTTCCCTAAGAAAATAATGTAATTTTTTTTTTTTTTTTGGTTGGGAAGAGCATATTGGAATTTTGGCCCTCATATTGGCAGAGTCAGTATTTCTTTTCTGTAGGGCTAACATTCTTAACACTTTCAAGACCTTTTGCTATGCGTGCTCTGTGAAAAATAAGCAGAAGTTTGAGAAAATTGTAATTTGTCTTAAAAAAAAAACTTCATTTTCAATGTCCGCGACCTTCTTGCTTATGTAGATTATCCCAGAATGAGATGGATGTGAACTGATCCAATTTTGCTTCAAATTATTTTAGAGCAAATGTTTATTCTTTACAACTTATTTTTGAGAATAAAATAAGACTTTTTTCTATTTAAATATGTGTTGTCCTGCTAACAATTTTATATGGTGCATTGATTAAAACTTTGCCTGAAATATATGTTTTAATATACTTTAGATAAATAAGGATGAATTTTGCTGTAAATAAATCACAGAATCTGAGAGTGGGCAGAGAACCTGGGCATGGTGCACTTTCTTCGTTCCTTGTATAAAGTGGAGAATTTAGGCCGGGCGCGGTGGCTCAAGCCTGTAATCCCAGCACTTTGGGAGGCTGAGGCGGGTGGATCATGAGGTCAAGAGATCAAGACCATCCTGGTCAACATGGTGAAACCCCGTCTTTACAAAAAAAAAATACAAAACATTAGCTGGGCATGGTGGTACGTGCCTGTAATCCCAGCTACTCAGGAGGTTGAGGCAGGAGAATTGCCTGAACCCAGGAGGCGGAGGTTGCCGTGAGCTGAGATCGCGCCATTGCACTCCAGCATGGGTAACAAGAGTGAAACTCCTTCTCAAAAAATAAAATAAAATAAAGTAAAATAAAATAAAGTGGAGGATTTAAGAGACTTAGCCAAAGTGTCAGAAAGTTCCTAGTTTTCAGGAGATTGCTGAAAATTTAATTGGTGAAATTTTTGACTCAAAATAATACATGAAATATTTAATTGGTTAAATTTTTTGACATGAAAATGATTAGCATGAAAGAGCTTACAATTTAATGAAAAAGTTTTTAGCATGTTAAAGTGATATCGTCCATTACAGATTTTACTGATGAGGAGTCCTTTAATTGCCACATTCACATTTACTACCTCCAACAATAGAGAAGAGGTGAAGACAGCTGCTGCCTCATTCGTTATTTCTTGATCAATGTATGTCAGAGAAATAAATGAATTTTAAATAACGAACATGGGCTTTCTAGCTAAATGTGAAAAAAAGGAGCAAACGTGATTTCTCTTTTGAATTTTCTACCATGTTAGTAAATGAAAGCGAGTGATGCATCTGTTCTGATTCTATTAATGTCACCTTATTCTCACCATGTCATTAACTGCAGCTGTGACTGGCATCTGGCTATCCCTGGGACCATTCCAGTCAGAGGTGTAGTCCAAAGAAAACTTCCTGGCTAGAAATATCAGAATATTGTTTGAACAAATAATTACTAAGAGTCTGCTGTATGCCTGCCTCAAATAGTGCCAGGCATATAGCAGACTCTCAGTAATTATTGTTAAAATGACACTTGAGTGTGTCTTTAAAACCTGTCATATAGAAAAGCAATGGTCTGCGGATTATTAATTTATTTGCAAAGTTACAAGCTACGGAAGGCAAAAAGTTATACTTCAAGAGCATGTAGAATGTAAAGGGAAGGAGATCCTTATACCCTGAAGGAAGGGCACAGAGGAATAGAAGCAAGAGTGGCAGTTGAAGACATTTCTTGTTATATTTTATAAATTAGCTTAATTCTGCAATTAGCAGTTGAGTGGGTGATCCTTCCTTTTTCTCTTAGTTTGATTGACAAGTTTGTACTTGAGCGTAGCTGAGTTAGCATTATTTCCAAATGTGTATTTAAAAAAAAGTAAAACTTTTTCCCCCTTTCATTAGTGTCAGTAAAAACTTATTTTGAAAATCCCAAGAAACGAAACCACTTGAGCAAAATGAAGATTGTGTAAAGAGCCCTTTGATAAACTAATCAACACCTATTCTCTGTTCTTCCACATTGCAAATCCATTCTTTCATCATTTTATCATGTGTACGGAAATGAGATATGAATAGAAAGCTCAGTTTCATTTTGTTTTCTGTTGTTTTAATAGGACACTATGAAGTTATTGCTTACGAAGCATCTATTTAAGCATTCACCATGGACTCTCTGGCATCTTTGATAAAGCATTGTCAAGAGGCTGACATTTGGTGTGCTTAGTGGGCATGCATTTCTGCAGTTAACTTGCATTCATGAAAGAAAACAAAGCATAAAGCTTTCAAAAACCTGTATCTGAAATAAGAGATCTTCAAAAGAAAGGAATATTTTAATTTTTATTAAAATTACAAAAATTCACAGCCAGGTCAGTTTCATGCAAGGAGACATACCTGTGCTGTGTAAAGGTCACTGCACAGATATGCTTGTGAAACATGGAGGTGGTGTATAGCAGCTACAAGTTCTGTGTTAGGCGAAGTGGCAGGTTGAAAGAAGTGGATGTTGACAGAGGCCATCGACTCCAATGTTACATGAAGAATTGTAGATGCCTTCCATATCTCTTCTGCCATGTTTACACACAAAATAGATACTGCTCGAGGAAACAGCTCTCCAATTTTACAGATAGAGAATTTTAAGTGTGCTGACAATTATTTCATTATATTAGAACGTAGTTTTATGTTACCTGTTGTTGCATCTTTATGCTATTTTTAATAAATGAAAATATTTTATATAGCCAAAGT
This sequence comes from Cebus imitator, assembly GCF_001604975.1. Classification (NCBI taxonomy): domain Eukaryota; kingdom Metazoa; phylum Chordata; class Mammalia; order Primates; family Cebidae; genus Cebus; species Cebus imitator. The sequence goes on along the minus strand of NW_016107350.1, from coordinate 6,400,628 downwards.
GAATCATTAGATCCCATTATCATTATGTACATCTTTTAATATTTAACAAATTCTCGCAAAGAAAGATACCTGCAGACATAATTAGGACTTTCAAAAATTATAGGGCAAATTTGTTAGTAGGGAAACTATTTAGTACTTACGGGTTTAATAAAATAAAATTCTAAATTTTAAATAATCAGATGGTAAAATAAATTGGAGTAGGAAGTAATATATCTACAGTAAATTTAAAAATTTTAAATTGTTATCTGTTTGAATAAAATGTTCATATTTATTACATTTTATAATAAATATTCTTCTTTTTAGGGCCTATAAATTTGAGAACTATTCCAGCATATTCTGGTGGGTTCACCTTCTCTCTGGTCATCCACCACTGGTCACTTTTTTGTATTTATATACAAATGTATTTATGCAGGTGTGTGTGCATGCTTATGCACAAAGAAAGCTTGGCAATCTACTTGTCACATTAAAATACACAGAATTTATGGTTTATATTGTGAAGAACACAAATATTAAAAAGAGTAATCTGTGAGTGCTAGCATGAAATAGAAAAATAATTTATTAGAAAATTATCTGATGGTAAAAGGGGTGAAGATAATGCAAATTGTAGACTTCAGTTTTTCAAAGTTAAAAAATGGTTTAAAAATTGCCCTATTTAATAGGCTGAATAGGCTAAAAATGACATTCTTCTGAACCGTCAACATTCTCTCGATTTAAAATGTCTTCCCTCCGTCTTCTCGTTTTTTCATCTCTATTCCCATCACCATCTCACTGAAGTTGTACATCATTCAGTCGTTTATACTCACCTATTTAGAATAAAAACCTCATCATACCAAGCAGAAGAAAAATGAGTCTTATGCTTTTAAGAGAGTGCCAAATGCCTGGTCAGCATCAAAAGAGGAGCAGGGTAAGATTTAATTGTTACCTTAGTGCATTTTGAAATATTAGCAGGTCAAAGATGAAGACAGGGAGATAATTCAGGACAGAGAACCTACTACGTTGCTAATATATTTCAAAGAGCACCAAGAGGAGTGTGATGTGTTTTGAAAATACTGATGAGGTTTTACTGTGGGTCCCCGCATGTCTGTGCTACATTTTCCTTCCTAATGACAGAGAAGTATGCTTATTGTCCCACATATTCTCACTGTTCAGTAAAATGAAGAACTACCTTTAGATGTCACTAAATTACTCAGTTGCTTGTACATTTTAGTTATTTTAGACATGGGTGCCTTCATGTCTCTCACATCAGTGGTGACTTTGAACACCTTTTGAATATAAAACTCATAGATTATAAATTAAAAAATGGTGGTAGGTTCGCATTCAAATATATTAGGGATATATTATAAGACAGGCATTACAAAAGGACTGGAGTTCTACTTTCCCCCCACATTTGTGTATTGCGGCAACCCTAATTACCGAAAATACAGAGTGCGGTGATAGAGGTGGAGGCGTAGTTTAAAAAGAGCTTTTTAACTTATTCTTATAAATGGTTGTTGCTGTTAAGTAGAAGATTCTAAGTGAACTGAGCTCATATTTTCCCTAAGCCAGAATAGTGAATTTTCTCAATTATGCACTTTTTGCAGTTTATAATTTTAGTTCTTTGTATTTTAGAGCTCTGAAGAAATACTAGTGAAAAATAAGAATTATCATATTAAGAGATGGTAAGTCAAAACAAAAATCAAGTAAGCTTCGTGAGAATGTTGTAAAAGTTTCTAAGGGAAATATCATGGATTTTAGGAATAAAACATATTTGATCATGAATCTGTTATGGATTTCCTAATTTGGCCTCTAGCGTAGTAGGACACCTTGAGAGGCAAATATTTCTACAATTGTATCAGAGATCCGAAGGTGCCAGCCAAGAGATTCCCTCATAGAGTGTGAAGTCAAGGAATGAAGCAAGGTCTAGGGAAGCATGGTTTTCTCTGTGTGTGATGGTTATAGCAATGATATAGCAAATTGTGGATGAAGTGTTTCCTGATCCTATTTACTTCCATATGATTATTTGATTATTTCAGTAACCACACACTCGGTCACCATTCATTCACATGCTCCTAGAAGAAACATCTCAGGAGCCACATCAAATTACATTTAAAACATTTTATTTCTGCATTAAAGATTGGACTACTATGTAGCATTTCTGGACTCTTCATTTTTATGACATTTATAGCTTTTGTAACGTGCCACATATGCCATGAGGGTGGAGTGGGAGGAGAAGCAGGGAGCAGTCGAATTGTTCGGCATTCCTCCAAAAAGCACACCATCAAAAGGGGTGAAGGACTAGGTCTTGAATATGTTCATTGAAGGCTTTTGTCAATCAAAGAAATCGAGATTGCGGAGAGGCTTATTCTCGGGGACATGGGTCACCCCCAAAGCTGCATCCTGCTGGTGATTCCAGACTGCATCGCCCAATCTTGATGTGCCTTCAGCTCAAAAGGCTCATGGTTTCCTCAGCCCTGCTGCTTATCTCTCTCCCTTATTACATGCTTTGTATCTCTACTCTCTCATACTTTTCCTCCTCACGACTGATTTTTAATAGACTCTGTGTTTCTCCTTTTGAGGCTGCATGTGAGTGACCAAATTCAGGTAAGAAACATATTTCTTCCATTGCTGACTTCTGTTTCCTCAAATCCTCCTCTCATGTTTACAACTTAGCTGAAATTTCCTGTCTCCATTCTCTTTTCTTGCCTTTGAATACTTCTCCTCCGCTGCACGCCTCCCCTGTAGAATCCAGCTTTGAAATGCTGCCCTACAGTAATCGTTGAACTGATTTTCTCCCAATTTTCATATAGTTTACTAGAAAGCCTTTGTTGAGTGGTGACAAAAATTTATAAAGCACATTATGCTAAAAGACATCTGCATAACTTGGTATCCATCAATATTTCAAAGGCTGATATAAAGCTAAACATAGGCTTACCACATGACCTAACATTTGTGCTTCTAGGTATTCATCCAATGGATTTGAAAAATTATGCTCACACAAAAGCCTACACATGAATGTTCATAGCAGTTTTCTTCATATTTACCAAAACCTGTGAGGAATCAAGAAGTCCTTCAAAAGGTAAGTGGAGAAACAATTGTGGTACATCCATACCATGAAATACTATTCAGCAATAGAAAGAAGTGCACTATCAAGCCATGTAAAGGTATGAATGAATCTTAAATGAATATTGCTAAATGCAAGAACTTGGCCTTATGAAGCTACATACCATGTAATTCCATTTATATTACATTCTGGAAAAAAAAAAAAAAAAAAACAACTAGAAGCCAAATCAGTGATTGGCAGAGTTTTGGGGAGGAAGATGGGTTGATTAGATAAAGCACAGGGAATTTTTTTTCAAGTCCATAAAACCATTCTGTACAAGATGTAGTTGTGGATACATGACATTATTATTATTTTTTTCAAGTTCATAAAACAATTCTGTACAGGACTGTAGTGCTGGATACATGACATTATTAATCTGTCAAATCCCATATAACTTTATAGTGCAAAGAATTAACTGTAATATAGGCACATTAAAAAAAATCAACCAGAAGGTCAGGAAATCTCAGAATGCAATGCAGACTGTGACTAAAGAATCTGATCATATTACAAATATATGAAATATATATATCCCTACCTCACTGAAGAGGGTAGGGATAAAGAAATGCCAATGTAATTAACTTCAGTCATTGGGTACAGTGTACACTGCTTGGGTGGCAGGTGCACCAACATCTCAGAAATTAGCACTAAGGAACTTATCCATGTAATAAAAAATGAACTGTTCTCCAAAAACTATTGAAATTTTTAAAAAATTAAAGAAAAATATTATGTAAAAAAAACCTTTGGAATGACTATAAGACTAATGAAAAACTATTAAGCTATGTAATTATTGTACTTTAATTGATAAAGTTATTTCTTGTAGGTGTATGACTTCATAATTATGAAAGCTCTGTACATGTCTACTAAGATTAAACAAATAAATGGATGGTGGATGATGGGAGCTAGGTTTTTTATTGTTGGAATGGAGTTAACACATGTTAAATAAAATAGGGCAGAAAGCCATTGGCCTTGTATATTGAGTTCCAAATAATAAACCACAACCTAACTTAGAAGTATACATTTTGTAACAGATAGCTAGGTCTTAGCCAATCATAAGCAGTCAAGCTTCAGCCAATCACAGGTGGCCAATTGACCAGACCATGTCCAAATAAGACAAATGCAACCAATCAAGCTGTCTCTGTGCTTTATTTCTGTGTTCAGCCTATGAAAGCTCATTGCCCAAACTGTAGAACAGTGGTCTCTGAATTATCTTCTGAAAACTATCTGTTCCCCCAAAACCACTGAAATTAAAAACGAAAAGAAAAATAATTATTATGAATTGATATGGTTTGGCTTTGTCTTCACCCAAAATCTCATCCTGAATTGTAATATCCATAATCCCAATGTGTTAAGGGAAGGGCCACATGGAGGTAATTGGACCATGAAGATGGGCTCCCTCATGGTATTCTTGTGATAGTGAGTGAGTGTCAGGAGATCTGATGGTTTTATAAGTGTCTGGCATTTCCTCTGCTTAAACTCACTCCATCGTCCTGCCCTGTGGAGAAGGTACCTCCTTCTCCTTTGCCTTCCATCATGATTGTAAGTTTCCTGAGGCCTCCCTAGCCATGTGGAACTGTGAGTCAAGCCTCTTTCCTTTATAAATTACCCAATCTTGGGTATTTCTTCAAAGCAGTGCGAGAATGGCCTAATACACATATTTAAAAAAAATTAACTTTGAAGATGAGTGTAAGACTAATGACAAATTAAACTATTAAACTGTATATGAGTATTATACTCTAGAGTGCTGTCCAATTCATGAATTATTCTTTGCTCAGATAAACTCTTATTTAATTTGTCTAAAGCTTTTATGTCAACACATATAAGAATGGGGAGAATCCTAGAGTGAGCCTCATTATTCTGGATTAAGTTGGAAACATCATTATGAATTCATGTTTAGCTTAATGTAGATAGTGATGGATATGTGGATAAATAATTCAAAATAATGTGTGTGCAAAGGTTAAAAATAATAATGTGTGTGCAAAGGGGTTGAAAGTTGTGGCCAATGATGTTATCAGTTATGCTTATGTAATGAAGCCTCCATAAAAAGCCCCAAAGAGCAGGGTTTGGAGAACTCTGGATTGCTGAGCTCATGGAGCTTTCTAAAGGATGGTGTATCCAGAGAGGGCATGGAAGCGCCAAGCTACTTACATACCTTGCCCTTTGCATTTCTTTCCTCTCGTTGTTCATCAGTGTCTTTTGTGATATTCTTTATTAATAAACCAGTAAAATGGAAGTAAGTGTTTCTGTGAATTCTATGGGCCATCATGGCAAATGAGTCAATTCAAGGAAAGGAGTTTTGGAAACCCTCAATTTATAGTCAGTCTTCAGGAGATCCGGAGGTCCAAACTTACAACTGGTGACTCTAGTGTGGACAGTCGCAGTGTTATGGGCCTGAACCCTTAACTTGTAGGATCTGACACTAGCTCTAGGTAGATAGTGTCAGAATTGGGTTGAATTAGAGGACACCCAGTTGGGGTCTGCCTTCCACCCCCACATTTTGGTGACCAGAGATGAAGCATTCTGTGTAAGACAGGAAAATAAGAAATTCATTTTTTGTTTTTCCTATAACCTCACTCAACAGTGGTCATTTCATGGTTGATGTGGATCAATTCATTTGTGTCAGGCTATTAGGAGGTCATACACACAATGTCAGACTTAGCCAGATGGTTAGGTTATTAGTTGGCCAAGTAACTAATCAAATATGGTGAATGAATAACAGGTAAAATTTTGGGAAGATAATAAATATATCTCTTTGTGATCTCCGAATTTATTAAAGATATCTTACTTTAAATAAAATTTGCATAATTTTCAATTAGTTAAGGACTGTTTTTGTCATTTTGAATGGCAGGCTCTTAAGTGGTTCCCGATGATCTTGCATCTTGGTATTCATACCTTTGTTAAATTCTCTTCCCTTAAGTGTGTGTTGTGCATAGTAACTGACTTGTGAATGAATAGAATATTGCAAAATCGATGCAATGTCACTTTCATGATTGGGTTACAGAATACTGTGACTTTCACTTCTGTCTCTGTCTGTTACCAACCTCTTGCTCTGGAGTATAATACAGCTACCTGCTGTATTGTGAGTGGTTTGCAGAGAGGCTTATGTGACATGGAGCTAATGTTACCAGCCCACAGCCAGCCAGGACTGGAGGGCTGCTGAGAGCTATGTGGATGAGTTTGGAATTAGGAATTCTCCTCATCATGTCTTGACATGATTGCAGCCATCGTTTACACCTTGATGGCAGCCTTGTAAGAGATGGTGAACCGGAAGTCACAGTGAAGCTATGCTAGGAGGCCTGACCCTGAGAAACTGTAAAATGAAAACCTTTGTTTCTAGGTGGAAAATGTTGGGGTAATTAGTTATGCAGCATTACATGGCTAATCCAGTTATATACCTTTTATATTACATTAAAATCAAGTCACAGATGAGCTTTTGCCTTTAAATAAGGAAGGTAACATTAACATTCTGTGAAAGTATCTTTCACCTGGTTGAATACGTGTTAACAGAGTTACTTCTGTAAATAGGACCACCTGAAACTAGACAACAAGATTGCTATTTCTGGCGGGACACTGTGGCTCATGTCTGTAATCCCAGCACTTTGGGGGGCCTAGGTGTGTGGGTCACTTGAGGTCAGGAGTTCAAGACCAGCCTGGCCAATATGGTGAAACCCCATCTCTACTAAAAATATAAAAGTTAGTCAGGTGTGGTGGCACGTGCCTGCAGTCACAGATACTTGGGAGACTGAAGCAGGAGAATTGCTTGAACCCAGGAGGCAGAGGTTGCAGTGAGCCAAGATTGGGCTACTACACTCCAGCCTGGGTGACATAGCAAAATTCTGTCTTAAAAAAAAAAAAAAAAAAAAAAAAAAAGATTGCTATTTCTTTTACCTTTTCAGAATAATCACCAGCGTGTAGTATATTTCAAAGACAGTTCCTTAACAGTTTTTAAACAAACATGCATGAGTCATTGTATTGTGTTTTCATTAAATTGTCCCCCTAGTTAGCGTGGACTCATCAATCATTAAGAGGAAAAGAAAAAAACTTGACTTTAGGCATAAATGGAAGAAAAAGAAATATTTGGCATTGCTTTCTGACTCCTCCTAAATGTGTCTACATTTTAACTCTTCAAAGGGAATAGGCTTCTTTTACCTGTTTTTGTTAATGAAATGGAAAGGAGGAAAGCGATGGTTCTAGATAAATAAGTAAAAGGCCTCTGTTGAAGCTCGGGACGGGGGGTGAGGGGAATAAAAACAAAATGGAATCTAAGATAGTTTGCCCCACTATAATTTCTCTGGTTCTTCATTCTTATCATGTTCAAAATTGCTCCCTACACTTTTCTGTACAAATGTGACCTATTTGCTGTACAGATCTTTTTTATTCTCTTTGCTAATGTTCCTTATATGCACAGATCAAGCTTCACACCTTCTCACACTCACGTTGCTTCTTTTGGCATGTGCTCTGTTTGGCTGCCGTATGTAACTATACTTGCAACATTTCCAGACCCAGTTTAAAGTCTGAAATATATTCTTCCCTACACTTTGTGTTTTTGCATCTTTGCAACTTGGCATAACTTCTTTCCATTAGAAACTGATTGATCTTCTTCTTATTTTTTTCTTTAGTTGATTTCAAAGAAGCATTGCCTCTACTTTTATCGCTTTTGGCCCAACTCTGAGTTCAGAGAACATAAAAATGTAGCAGTGTATCAGAAAAATGTCTTTGTAGTACTGTGGGTGCAATCCTAATAGACAGGTGAGTGTGTTCATAGGTCAACTGGATTAGATCAGAAAGTATTCATTTTTCAGCTGACTTTTTGTGTGTTGAACCTTCCTCTGCTAAGGAAAGATACTGTATCAAGTGACCTTTTACTCATATAAGAATGAAGGTTTGTCAAATGTGAGATCTGATTTATATTGTAATTCATAGAAGTATTATAGTTGGAGATATTGTTCCAAAACTAAAGTCATGCTTCCTAATTTATCTGATGACTCTTTACAGACACAGGAAACTATTCCATAATAATTTATATTGACCACCAAGTCACACATAGACAAGTGCTTATGCAATTGTTCCAGATTGAATCTTCTTTCTTCTGCTGGATACCTCCATTTTCTTCTTTTTCTTTTTTATTTTTATTATACTTTAAGTTCTGGGGTACATGTGTGGAACGTGCAGGTTTGTTACATAGGTGTACACGTGCCATGGTGGTTTGCTGCATCCATCACCCTATCATCTACATTAAGTATTTCTCCTAATGCTATCCCTCCCCTAGCCCCCATCCCCTGACAGGCCCCAGTGTGTGATGTTTCCCTTCCTATGTCCATGTGTTCTCATTGCTCAACACTTACTTATGAGTGAGATCATGCGGACAGCTCCATTTTCTAAGATCTAGGTCAAGTTTTATTCCCTTTACAAATCCTTCTCTGATTATACCCACATTGATCTTAAGGCATTAATTGTCGTTCTTACTTTACCTCTTAATTGTATATTCTTAAGTAGCTTGGAATGCTCTTCCTTCTTTCCATTGCCTGACAAACACATACTTGTTATTCAGGACTCATGGAGAACATCACCTCCTCTTTGAAGTCATCCCTGACCACTCTCGCCCAAGAGAGCAGGTATTCCCTTGACACTGTTCCCATAGCATCACCTGGTGGGAGAATATAGAAGTATCCCTCCATTTGATAACGTACCTCTATCTACCTTCTCTCTCTCCCATGGCAGAGTGAGTTCCTCTCCAGCAAGAGGTTGATCATGTTCAATTCTGTCTCACTATTACCTATCCCTGTCTGGAAAATTAAAGAAGCTCATTATATATTTGTGCTTTTAAAATTCAACATATATTTGAGATTAATAAATAAATGAACACAAGAGAATAAACAAATGAACATGTAAAGGAATGGATTATTGCAATTTATATGTATCAAGTAATGACAGATGCATATAAATTAGTTCATTATATGTATCAATACGTCAAGTATGTGCGTGAATTAATCATTATGTATATCAATGTAGAAGCATCAAATTAATTACTCATACATATCAATTAATGGTTATATACATGTTTATTCCTTGCTGAATCAGTAGAAAAAAATGAGAACATAAGATACGTGAGCTCTTCTATTTAATCGAGGGAAGAGATTTTGTTTTATTCACATATGACATATTTTAACAAAATGTTTTTATTCGAAATACAATTTACTCAACTTTAAGAAGGTTAGAATTTAGGGAAGAAAATAAGGAAGAAGTTACCTGGAGAACAAACACCAATAAACCCAGTGTTTTAGCCATAGCACTTGATATATTTTCTTTTCATATTTTTCATGTAAAGAAGAAAATATAAGAATATAAGAATCAGGGTTTGTCAAATGTGAGATCTGATTTATATTGTAATTCACAGAAGTAGATATTCAATGTAGTTGTCATGTCTTATACTCTTGCATGCTGTCATTAGAATGGTTGGATGATACTCAATATAATAGAGGGTCACAGCTCAACCTATTGAAATCCACCAAATGAAGATTATAAAAACACAAATAAATGAAACAAAATGAGGTTTATTTTGCTTGCTGCTGCAAAGGAGAACACTCACTAGTGGAACCATGGAGGTTCCAGTAGGAGGATTTGGAGAAAGACTTATAAAAGGATTTAGCCTCATCCAGGGTGATTCTAACAGGGCTCGAAGAGGAGGGGCCATTTATGACTTGGATGCTGTCAGAAAGCAGGGGCAATTTAGAGACTGGTTATATTGGCAATTACTCTCTAGAAGGTGGGAGGATCCAAACAACGCTGTGTTGTATTGGTAAATCAGCAGGCCACTAGGGCTAGTACAAAGAGAGGGCTGTTTAGTTGTTTTGCGGCTGCAGGATGTCCTTGTTGCTGACTCGTTTCAGGCACAGTCCCAAACCCATCATGCTTAGGGCATCATTGCCATTTAGAGTGTGTTTCTTACAGCCTTCTCTTACTTCCCATTGCCAGGGCAAGTTTTCACTTTCTGAAACTACTTCTTATTGGATATTTAGCTTTTTTTTCGTATTTTCAATTTTGTGATGTAATGTCTTGAGCCCCATTGTAAATATAGTTTTCTTCTAAAACATAGAATCTCAGAGATGGCTATTAGTATCAAATATGTGGTCATTTTCCTTTGTTCTCCTTTATGGCCATATTTTCCTGACAAATTGCCCTGCATCACTATTAACAGTAATATATGATACCGTGCCTCCATCATTACTGTGAATTGTACATTTTAGAAATGGATTATTTTAATAGGTAAAGATGGAGTCTGATTTTTAACTTGAGTTTCTATAATTATTTGTGAGGTTGATTTTTTTTTTGCCTCTGCATTTACCCTTTGGAGTCTCTCTTTATGTTGTCTGTCAATTAGTCAGTTGGGGCCTTGTGTTTCTTATTCAATCCATGTTAACTCTTCAAGTAATTAAAAACACTTTTACAGTCTAGTAAAAATATGTTTTTTCCATACTAAAACTTTATGTAGTTCCATAGGTCCATTTTTTTCCCTTTGTGCTTTCTACCATGCCTTTCTTATTTTCGTACATCCTTCCAATGGCCGAAACTTGATTCTACTAAGTTTAACTCTTTAATCCATCTGAAATTATTTAGGGGTGTGGTGAGAAACGCAACTTAAAAGTATTAATGTGAAATATGTGATCAGATTCAGTTTCTCAACAACTACCTTATTCATTTTCTTATACTGAGTAGCATCTTTGGACAGATGAATATATTTGTTGATGCTGAAAGCAAATATTGGCTATTTTTGAAAATGGTGTTTGACTAGACAAAATATGCAGTAATTTCTTCAGGGCAGAAATGTCAACTATTGACAGAAATTACAAGGGATATTGTGAATAAATGAATGGATAAAGAAGAAAGAAAGAAATGATAAGGAGCATGCAGCAAAATGTTATGACAATATATTTGTGCTGCGTGATCTTCTATAAATTAAAATTTCAAAATGAGTGCATTTAAAATTTCAAAATGAGATAATTGTGTTTTGCTTTAAGTTGCTAAATTTGGGATGTTACTCAAGAATACTCATGTATTTTTTTTTTTTTTTTACCATTTTCCCAAATAAATTTTGTTGGAAGTTTATTTGAGAAACAAAGGCTACTTCCTGAAGGAAAATGTGTCAGTCAATAATGTTTGAATCTGAATTTTTGTTGTATGTAGTCTTGGTTTTAAGTCAGAGTGATAAAGTTCTATAAACTCAGTATAATCTTATAAATACCTATTGGAGGCTGGGTGCAGTGGCTCACACCTGTAATCCCAGCACTTTGGGTGGTAGAGGTGGATGGATCACCTAAGTCAGGAGTTCGAGACCAGCTTGGCCAGCCTGGTGATACCCCCATCTCTACTAAAAATATAAAAAATTAGGCCTGGTGGTGGGTGCCTGTTATCCCAGCTACTGGGGAGGCTGAGGCAGGGGAATCACGTGAACTCAGGAAGTGGAGGTTGTCACTTCCTGAATGAGTGAGCCGAGATCATGCCTCTGCACTCCTGGGTGACAAGAGTGAGACTCCATCTCAAAAAACAAACAAAAATACCTATTGGATGACAAAATCCATAGGTAAATGAGAATTTCTGAATGTTAATCTTTCAGTTCTACAGAATTTTCCAGATTGACTTATGAAATTAGGTGAATATTAATAAAACATTCATAAAATAACTTCAAATATATTCCTTTGTTCAGGTATTGTATACTAACTTTTATATCTGATTAGAGCTTTGAGGTAAGAATAATATATATATTTTAAATGGTTGCTGTTTGAGTTTAAATATTTAAGAATTCTCTGAGAATTGAGACTAGTAAATATTGAAGCCAAATGCTGTGAAGGATCTATACCAACACACATGTATATTTTATAAGTATAAATACGATTTCCTATATTAAACATATTTAACTGTAAAAGCTACGATACTTTCAGAAATGTAAACAATTGCTTTTCTTTGTTCTAGACTCAACCTCACTAGGACTCTCGGCTCTGCATACGACATGCTTTCTTCATGTATGACAGTCTTACGGCATCAATCATGTCCTGCAGCCATTGTGTTGCTCGGTGCTCTCCCTGTAATTATTTTCCAGAGTACTTCATAAAACATTTTAATGCCACTATATGGAAACAGATATAAATTGATTTCATTTCCAAGGGCTTTTAAGAAATGTAGCTTTATTTTAGGTTGCAGCTAATTTTGAATTGTTCCTTTTAGCAGAAGCTTAAAACATAGTTTTTTTAAAAATTAAAGATCAGAGTTTCAATGTTGCAATCTAGGGAAAAATTGCAGTGTAACAGTGAAGCATTTTCCCTTTTTCTTTTTCTTTACTTTTTTTTCTTTTTTTGGTCGTGGGGAGTGGGGAAATGCAATCAACACTCCCTCTGCCATATGCTTCAACTTTCATGTCTGTTTTGCCATCATCTATTCCATTAACACTATGATTAATGAAACCTCACTAGAATTTCAAATATATTGAAAAGTAGCCAATGACAGCTCTTTGGAGGCTACATTGAAAATAAATAACAATAAAAACAGGGCGACTTAGGCTTTTGAAGTCTTTAAAGAAACCATGACTATGATCTTTACTACTGCTGCAGAAAAGAGGACAGCACTCCACATTTCTGGCATTGTAAATGACAACACTGCAACTGAAAGAAAGCTTGAATTTCTGCAAGTAGCTTTAGGATACAGGACTCCTGCTGAGCTCACCAGTTCCTTGCTCTACACAGCTGCTTTCTCAGCTGGGGTTTTGAAATTAGCACTGTGAGAAAAGACAGAAATGACCAGGATGCATCTTCCTCACTACGAGAAAAAGGTAATGTTTAATTAACGTGTCAGCCTTCTGGTTTCCAACGTATTCCTGTATTTGTTTGTATGTGTTGCTTGGGATCTTTTTTTGATGCTCTTGTTTCTTTTCATTTCATGGAATACAATGCCTAGCCAAAAATGTCTTTGTGCTTGTACTTATGTGAGAAGGATTCTGTACTTCTGGGTTCACTGAAATTAATGAGAGCAGTCTGCACATTTATAGTCACAAGATATTAACATGGCTCATGCTCACTTAGCTAAGCTTGTGTGTGACATAGTAAAAATGCCATAAGTGAGAGAGCCTGTTTTAAAAATATTTCAACAAATACAGCATCTGACTTGTTGAAAATTCATGTATTTACTTTATCTGTTGCTCTGCTGTAAAATTGTAACATGATGTGAATGATGAGTTCTACCTTAAGGCTGGATTGAGTAGTAAGTAAAAAATTAGTCACTTTGAATAAATAATGCTTCAAATCTTCCAGCCATAAAAAATCATATTATCTCCATTTTAACTTGTTACAAATTGTACTTGGATTGCATAGATAAAAATTAATAAAAAAACATGATTTTAAAGAATTCTATTCTCTGTAGCTTTTTTTAGTTCTGCTTCTTAGAGAAAAACCCAATGGGGTTCTTAATAGTATCCTTTTCATCTCTTTGATAACAGAATTGACTCTTGAACAACACATGGGTTAGGGACTCCAACCTCTCTGTAGTTGAAAATCTGCATGTAACTTTTTACTTCCCCAAAACTTAACTACTAATTGCCTACTGTTGAGTGGAAGCCCTACCAATAACATAAAGTCAATTAACACGTATTTTGTATGTGTTATGTACCATATCCTTTAATAAAGCAAGCTAGAGAAAAGAAAATGTTAAGAAAATCATAAGGAAGAAAAAACATTTTGTATTGATTAAGTGGAAGTAGATGAGTATAAAGGTCTTCATCCTCATTGTCTTCATGTTGAGTAGGGTGAGGAGGAGGAGGAAGAGGAGGGGCTGGTCTTGTCTCGGGGTGCAGAGGTGGAAAAAATCCATTTATAAGTGGACATTCACAGCTTGAATTTGTATTGTTTAAGGGCAATGGTTATTTATTTCACTAACCCAGAATGATCTGCATAAAAAGTGCTCCATGTGGTATGCATGTAGGTATGCATGTATAAATGTATACTTCACTTCGACTTTGCTATTATGAATTACTTCTGTGATTTTAATTAGTTTTCTGGCTGGAAAGTTGAATACTTTAGCACTTGAGTAATGTTCTTAGGAGTAAAGTTTAGAGGTTGGATGTTTATTGGAAACATGTCAACTTGGTTTTATTTTAGTGGTTTAAACTAAAATGTTGATTGCCAACACATCAGTAATCACTCAATATAAAAACTGGTCAGCAATTGATTTAATAAACATTTATTATGTGTCAGTCTTTGGGCTTGGCAAGAAAGACAGAAGATAAGTACGTGGCTCTTACTCTCAAGATCCTTCTAGTTTCATCCTTCGGCTCAATAAGCTGTATTTTGAGGAGGGATCTGATGTTTAACTCTATTGCTGTACAACTTATGTTGCAGTGGGGTTCTGCAGAACTTATTGAATTCCAACTCCAAGTAAAATAATATTTGCCTAGTAGGCAATTGGTCTTAACTGGTTTAAGTTTTACCTACTCATGCTACAACTATTTATTGAATAAGTATGTTGTATCAAGCAGTGTTGTAAACACTACAGATATAGTAGAAATCAAGACAAACAGAACCTCCAACCTCAGGGAGCTTACATCCTAGCAGGGACTGGGGAGGAGGAGGTAGCATGCATTTTCACACTTTTTTATTTAGTAAGACAATGAGGCAAAGGTGCCCTAGAAATTGAAGCTTCTGACTTGATACTTAGTTAATATGGCCTACTTGCTTTCTATATTGTATGGCACTGACCCAATGGAAAAGGAAGAGCTTCTACAATACTTGTAAGTAATTTCCTAATACTTGCAAGTGATTTTAAAGTCAAACAGCAAACAACTTGAAATAATATAATCCTTCCAAATTATGTGTTAAGAATAGTATACGAAAAACATTTACAATATTCATACAAGGTAGTGATTTTAAGTTTTGAGCATTCAGAAGTGGTTAAAATTTCTTAGTAATAGTTTACCTGGAGCTTTCCCTTGACTGACAACTGGCAAAACTCACAGGTTCTTAATGCCTGCTGAAACTGCCGTCCACTCTCTGTGGGTCTGCTTTGGTTACTAGTGACAATGTCCACCACAAAAGGAACTTGAAAAACATTTATATGTGGCTTATATTGCCTCTCTTTTCATTTTGAATAATTCATTTTTCCTGTTTTAAGATTGCAGTGGAATACATGTTTTCTATTTTCTTTCTCGATCTCTTATTTGGTTTCTTTCTTGATTTGTTTCTGTTTACTCTGTCTATTTTCACATAAGCATCTAATATTTTCAGCTCACACTGAAGTATTTTAAACCAATTTCTCCATTATCATTTCTGCCATAAGAGTTGTATAATCCTAAGTTCTTTTTTTTTTTTTTTTTTTTTTTTTTTTTTTTTTTTTTTTTTTTTTTTTTTNCTTGAACTCCTGATCTCGTGATCCACCCATCTCGGCCTCCCAAAGTGCTGGGATTACAGGTGTGAGCCACCGTGCCCGGCAGTAAAAACCTAAGTTCTTATGTCCTCAGTTTCTTTTGCAGTGAGAGCAGCCATATGCTTTAGTTCTGGAAACTAAAACATGGCATGAACTTGCTAAGAGCTCTAGAAAGGATTTTGTATCTCCTTATGTAAGGACATGTTATAAGGCATTACCTGATATAATCCCTGGCATGGCTCCTTCTCTCTTCTTTCTTGAAGTCAGACTGGAATGCTGAAAGCTACTGCAGTCATCTTGTAACCAGGAAGCAAACATGAGAAATCCCAAGAGAATTTCAGAAACTGTCAAACCACGGAACCAATGCTAGCTGCTTCCCTCAAGACTACTTGTTATGCCAGAAAAATTATCCAATATTTATTAAGCCACCCACTCTATATAGTGTTTCCTGTTATTTTCAGCTGGAAGCATTCCTAATGGATGATGCCATACACATAACATGCATAACAATTGTTAGTAATTACCGAAAGCTGAGCATTAAGGTATAAATTAAAACATGACAATGAAGGCAAAATGCAATTTTTATCTTGAAGAAAATTATGGTGAACATTTTTTATGTTAAGCCAATACAAATCGAAAGCTCTTCTGATATTAGCTGAAGGTCTGCAACTAATCTGGACTGGTATGTTTCTGACTGATTCTTGGCATTTGTTTTCTCATATATAAAACAAGGGACTGAATTATTTCCCAGGTCTATTGCAGATGTAAATTTCCCAGTTTGTTAGTATAAAATGTATTTTAAATCCATGGACTTATAACACTACCTGCCGAATGGTATTTTAACATTTGTATTCCATAGATACTTTGGATGTAAAAGAAGCTTTTGCACATTTCCTGTTTATGCTCAGGATTCTGTGCATACTACATTGAAAAAACTCAGCTATGAGTTTGAGCATTTTGATATGCCATTGTAAAATTTAATTTACTTAGCATTCTAAAAGTCTAACTTATTTATTTACCTACTGAACTTAGTATAAATAGAATACCTGGAAATACTTTTTTAGAAGAATTTTTCCCAAGAAAATCCTATACAACTTCAGTAATTTTTTTTCCTTTTTATGAGCACACAATTCAGACAAAAATAATTCCATTAATACAGAGGTATGGCTGATGCACTAGGGTTTCCAGCCCTTTTGTGATATGACTGCACCATTGTATGAAATTGCTAGAAAGAATAAACAACATGAATTTCAGTCTATTATATGTTCCCATCTTCTTTTGCAATAGCAAGGGGTTATGTGTACTGACCAAGTGACAGTTGCTTCAACCAAGCCTTGTTTTTTTTTTTTTTTCTGGTCATGATATGTTGATGCTTAATTCTAACTTGTGATTTGGCTGATATTGGAAACAGATATACAAAGAAGCCATCAATACTGGAACTAGAAATGGAGTAAAATATAAAAGAGAGAATTGATAGCAGCACAAAAATTTAAGACAAATTAAAAAAAAGCCAAAAAGAAGAAAGAATGGTGTGTGTGTGTGTGTGTGTGTGTGTGTGTGTGTGTGTGTGTGTAGGCAGACATGTGGAGTAATTAGGCAGGGAGAATAAAGTACATCAGTGTAGAGGTTGTGTCCTTTTTATGGAATGAGGAAGTTATTTCTGGACAATTATCATTACTTCTTGTTTTCCAGAGTAATATGCAGTCCACGAGCTGGAGAGCCAATCTGGTACTTTGAAAGGAAAGATTCTTGCTTTCTTGAAGCAACATAGCATCTCAAGGTGGTGCTTGAGTACCGCAAAAACAGAGATGCATGTTCTCTACATGCCGGAAGCAGTCATCCTGTTGCTAAGGAAACAGCCTCACTCAGCAAGGGTCACCTTTGGAAACAACTGCAAGACTTCAAAGCAGATTAATAGAGAAATACCAAGACCCGAACTTCCTAGCTAATGTTGTCTTCTATTTTAAATACCCTTTTCAACAAAGGTTTGCTTATGTGATTTCTGTTTAGTGGGCAGTAGCAAGGCAAAATTGAATATGTAGTTAGTCGAGCCCAGTATCTTTCAAGCTCTGGCTCTTGGAGATCTGTGGCTTTTGGTAGATGCTTTGAGTGTGGGATTGTGCAGGAACAGCAGGATGGAGACGGACTGACATCAGGTTTACAAAGAGACGCTGAATTTATGACTTCATTTGAGGGAAGGTTTCCACTCATTAAAAGATGTAGCGTCTTTACTCATACAAGCATATGCCGTTACTCATTTGTCCACATTGGTGAGATTTTCTAATTTGTGAAAAGTCTTGTCATATCTTAGGTTTATGCACATTTTTGTATTACTGAAGCGGATTTCATTCATGCATCCATTTATTCATTTATTTGTGACATATCTTTGATTTCCTACCATTTCAGGTACCCTGGGGATAAGAAGTGAATAGAACATATTTAAGGTCTGGGGGACTCAATCTGAAGAAGAAAGCAGATATGGAAACAAAACAGTGGAATCACTTGCAGAGGGGACACAAGGAGATGCTTATAATTTTGTCCTGGGGAGGTGAGGGAAGGCATTTGGGGAAAGAAAATGCCTGATCTTATCCTTGAAGGATGGATTAGAATTGAACAGGGAATCTGGTCCTAGAAGTCCCAAGACAGAGACAACAGCAAATACTAAGTGCAGAGATGTGAGGAAGAGATTTCATTGGGCTTCTGTTGGTGAAGTTTAGGACATATTACGAAATGCGTTTGGACAGGAGACCAGAAAATGAAACTGGGACTGGATCATAAAAGCTCTTACTTAATATAAAAATAAGTATATACTTTACTGCTAGTTTTTCAGATTTTTTTAAGTTTAATGTTACAATAAATAGAGCCTATCTTGGTAGTATTCCTCCCTTACCTCTTTGACAATATAAAATTTGTTGCAGATGCCTAAATGCTTTCAGATTGCTTAAAGAACTGGAGTTTCAGTGGCTATTTATCATCTAAAGCAAGAACTGTAAAATTTAATGATAAATTCTTGCTATTAATACTCATTAAAATATTTGATTTATTAAAAGGTGAATGATGGATTTTTATAACTGAGATTAGGACAATTTCTACTTCCAAGATAACTTGTAAAATTAAGATGTTGGTTTCAACCATTTCTTGAAATTATATACCTTTTTATTGGTAGAAAATTCAAGTGACAAATACAGATAACTGTTCTGTCACCTAAAGTGTTATGAGCCACACTGAAATGCACCTGGTTAACTCCTCCTTTATAAGGGATAAGAATGAAACTTGTGTACAAGAAAATGTGGTGGGCACCCATGTTTGGGAGCTAGAGCTTGTTGACATCATCTAAGGTAGCCACCTGTTCTAGCCTGCATTTGCTGAATAAATTAGATGCTCTTGGGAGAGTGTATGCAGCTGACTGGGTTGCCTTGTTACCAAGGCAACCGTTTTTCTTCTGCTCTATGACTCTGAAAGGTTTCATAACTCATTAGTGCTCCTCTGGGCATCAACATGGCAAAATTCCTTTCTTTTTCTTTTCTTTGTTAAGTTCCTGGTCACGATGATGAGATTAGTGACAACTAATAAATACTCTTACCATATTTGTTTACTCATATAGAATATTTTCCAAATGTATGAAAAACTTAGGTCTAAACCTTAAAGGCACAAATGTGACAATTCAATGGAGGTATGTGCACAATAATGAATAAAAAAAGGAAAATATTTTCAATTTCAGATATTTTCAGAAATCAAAAACATTTTCAAAGCGGAGTTTATCTAAGGCAAAATATGTAAAAACATAGATTCTCTAAGACAGTGGATGAAAGCTTGTTTTTATAGTTATTCCAGCTGTTATTGCTATCAGGCCTTTTTACTCAGTCTGATATAGCACAAGAAAGAGCACAATTTAGCAAAGCTGTTATCAGATCCATAAAACCAGAAATTCAGGGGCTAAGTGATCATTTTCAGAATGCCACAGGGCCCAAGGAGTCGTGGAGGGATGGCCGAGCCTACATGATGGGAGCACCATCAGAAATCCATGCTGGTTTTTAATCCCCAGGTGACATTTAGACCCTAGGATATTTGTTTTCTTCTATTTTGTGATCCATGTTTGCTGTCTTTCTTTCCTCTTCTCCTTTATATGTTGTCTTTTTTTTTTTTTTT
>NW_016107350.1:6344163-6380868 GCF_001604975.1 Cebus imitator | reverse complement strand
ATTTTTAGTAGAGACAGGGTTTCACCATGTTGGCCAGGATGGTCTCTATCTCTTGACCTCGTGATCTGCCTGCCTTGGCCTCCCAAAGTGCTGGGATTACAGGCTTAAGCCACCGCACCCGGCCATATGTTGTCTTTTTTGATTTCACATCTTCATGCATTAGAAGAAATCAGTAAGCCTCCCACGCTGGTAGATTTCTTAAATAGTTACCTTATAATAGGAATTCTACATGTTATCTCACTTGCGTCATTTCTCATATTAACTTGACGAGGTGGATATAATTTACCTCATTTTACAAGTGAGAAGACTGAGGCTGAAGGTAGCAGAGCTGGTGTTTAGATTGAGTTGTAGCTCATTTCAAAGCCGTATTTTCCCACTATGCTGTGGTATCTCTAAAGTTCTGTAATAATGATGTATATAACCTTTCAGAATATTTGAGTATTAGAAAGAAAAGAAAACAGATGATATTTTCAAACGTTAAAATTAAGCCTCTAAGAGGGCTCTTGTTCTACAGGAAGAATGCAACTCCAAGGCTCTGCCAAATTCACTGTAGTGCTGAAGCTTTTGTACAGATTTATTATGGGGAATAGCTTTATCATACACGGCAATTTCTTTGACACTGCTTTGTATTATCCTTCTATAAGTACTAGAGAAACTGATTGAAACTGAACCTTAAACTCCCATTTTGTACCAATCTTACTTGTTGTTTGCAATTGAAGAATAGCATCCTGCTGATATCCACTGCAGGACTGCTAGGACCTCTGGTAGAGATTAAGCTCACGTTTTGATTGTAGACAAAATTTAGTGCAATTAGAATTACCATAATTTCTTATTTTCTACTGATTTTACAACCTGAGATTTCAAAGATGGAATTGATATTTTCAAATAAATAGTTCATTGATAGATACAGGGACATTTTAAGATATGACCACACCATGAATAGACAGTTTTTAAAGAGTACAGTTAGTGTCCAATAAAGCAGTGCAAATATTTTTCATGGTGTGAAGGCAGGGGGATTATTATTTTTTTGTTGTTGTTAAGTACGTTGTGATTGATCCCTGCTGTAGTTAAAGATTAACACTTCACTAGACATCATAAACGTGCAGGAGGAGCACAAAGATGTCATTCTCCTAGAATGCAGGGATTTGACAAAAAAAGAAAACACATACTTGTGTTTGCTACAAGCATGATGAATTTGCTTTTATTCTCTCCTATTTCCAGAATCAATGTAATGTCTGAAAGTCACTCAGAAGAATATGGCAATTATTTGCAATCTGAAAAATAATGTTATGCAAAGGCATTTCATCTGCATTTTGAGAGACACCTTTATTTTCATTATTTGCTTCTGCCATTCTCTTCAACATTTATCTAGCTTAGATTAAAATACTACTTTTGTGCTCCGAATAGTGTTCTGATGTCCTTGTTTATTCAGTGTGCTTTCAGCCACTATTTATGGTCTTCCTTGTATGAGGTACTCTGCTAAGTGCTGGGCACCCAGAGATGAACATGCAGTCTCTCTGTACCACGAGCTCAGCTTTGTGGGGGAGACTTACAAGGCCGCCAGTGGTCTCCGTAGGTTAAGTCCTGTCATGGAGTATAATGCACTTGTGGGTTGAAGGATCTATTCGAAAGTATTTTCAGTGGAGAGATTCTTCCAGCATCTACTCACACTCAGTTTCAATCACCCTCAGTGCTTTGTACGACAGACCATTGTCCCTATCACTTGCCCAAACATGCCCTGCCCTCAAATAATGGCACTCCTCCTGGATGTCTGCTAATCTCTGTTGAGTATTTCTGCAATACCTATGATTAAGTTGCATGATGACCACCAGAGGCCACAGCACCAACCAGGAGGCGGCCAGTTTACAGGCATGAAGTCTGCAGGCACTTCCCACCAACATTGGAAAGCCACATATTGTTCAGGCCAGGATTTATTCTGTCGTTGTTTTAAATCTAAATTTTAAGCACTTCTCTGTTTTCACAGAAATCATATTAAACATATTGATCTCTAACTTGATTTGTTCTCAAATAATTTGAAGACCTTTTGTTGTACTCAGGTCACAAAGGATATTTGGTGGCGGATCTTGGACCATCCAAACCGGTCCTCTAGAGGGAAGCAACCAAGGCTGTTCTGGGGAGGCTAGAGCAGCAAATCATTAAGTCATTTCCATGGTGGACTCTGAATTATTTCCATCATGCCTCTTGCCTCTGGTTGTCCCTGCTCTACTTTATTCATTCCTAAGAGGGAGAATTTTTCTCTAGCTTGGGTCACATGTCTCTACACTAGACTCAGTCAACCATGGCCAAAGAAACTGGTAGAAGTGACCACTGGAAGAGTCACTATGACCTTTCCAGCCTCCTCAGCTTGTGTTCTGCAATTACACTGGCCTTTCCGTCATTTCCTTGGAAGGAGCCAATTTCTAAACAAAAGCAACTCGCCGGCATTGACTTTCAATTTATCGTCTCAAGTTTGAACTACTAGGCAAGACCTGTTTTTTGAACTTTATTTTTTCTTGCTTTATGTTATCAGGATCACTCTTTTTTTGGTGTGTATATATTTTATATATATATATATATATATATATATACACACACACACACACCCACACATATGCATATTTTTGTGTATATATAAATAGAGACAGGATCTCACTCTCACTGTATTGCCCAGCCTGGTTTTGAACTCATGAGCTCAAGCAATCCTCCTGCCTATTTGTATATCCATTTATATATATATTTATAAATATATATTATCTACCTATTTATAAATATTTACATATTATGTATAATATTTATATATCTATTTATAAATAAATACACATTATATATAATATTTATGTATCTATTTTGTTATATATTTATACATAGAGACAGGATCTCACTCTCACTATGTTGCACAGCCTGGTTTTGAACTCATGAGCTCAAGCGATCCTCCTGCCTCGGCTTCTCAAAGCACTGGGATTACAGGCATGCGCTATCAAGCACAGCTCCAGGACCACCATTAACTTCTATCATTTTTTTTCTTCATGAGTAATGTTTGGCCATAAACTTCCATGTGGCTTCACTGATCTTGATTTTATTCGAAAACGATTCCTGTCTTCCACATGATTGCTTACCCTCCAGCTTCCTATATGGTGACTCTCCTACTACGGAGTTGTCTTCTGTGTGAGGAATTCTTAGCTAATTTTCCATTGGCTCTGGAGTGGGTCTTTACTAAGCTGAATCTTGACAGCAGAAGGATGAACAAATGAATGGAGGCAAAAGGAAGTACAAACCTTTTAGGAGACATAGGAGCGCAGTCTATGTGTGGATGTAAGGATAGCTGAGTCTGGAAAGGTAAGAGCAGGCCATGAAGAATTTGAAAGCAAGGAAAAGCTCATGAAGAATTTTAAACAGAGGCATGATGTGATTAGATATGCATATCAGAAGGGAAGTTAGCTTGATATAAGACTTGGTGGCCATTGAAGGTCTAGTGAAATAACCTAAAAAAATATAAATAAAGTTGAAACCAAGGTAGTGGCAGTCAGTGAAGATGGATGGTGGAGAACAAATATGTGAAATGTTTAGGAGGCAGAATTTATAGTACTGGTGGAGTGATAGGGGAGAGAGTTGAGACTGACCCTGAAGGCTTGGGGGAAGTTGATGCTATGATTTTGGAACGACTAAATCGAGAAAATTAACATATGCTTTACCTTACATACTTATCATTTTTTTTGTGGTAAAATCTACTCTCTTGGCAAGTGTTAAATTTACAATGCATTGTTATTGACTATAGTTACCATGTTGTACAATAACTTTCCTGAAATACTGCTCTTATCCAATTAAAATTTTGTATCATTTGCCCCAAATTTTCCTAATCTCCATCTTGCACTCCTAGCCCCTGGAAACCATCATTCTAATTTCTACTTCTATAAGTTTCATTTTTTAGAGTCAACATATAAGTGAGATCATGTAGTACTTGTCTTTTTGTACCTGGCTTAGTTTACTTAGCATAAGGTCCACCAGGTTGATTCATGTTCCTGCAAAAAGGATGTTCTCCATTTTCAAGGCTGAATAATATTTCATTGTGGACATACATTCCATTGTCTTTAACCATTCATCCATTGATGAACACTTAAGTGGATTTCATATTGTGACTATGGTGAATAATGCTGCAATAAACATAAGAGTGTGGATCTCTCTTCAACAATATGCCCAGAAGTAGAATTGCCAGATCATATGGTAGTTTTTGTTTTTTTTTGAGGAATTCCATACTATTTTCCATAATGGCTGTACTAATTTACATTCCCACCAACAATGTACAAAAGCTCCCTTCTCCACATCCTTGCTAATGCTTATCATCTCATCTTTTTCACAATAACTATTCTAATAGGTGTGAGGTGATATCTCATTGTGATTTTAATTGGCATTTATCTGATGATTAGTGAGACTCAACTTTTTTTATATACCTGTAGACCATTTATATGTCTTCTTTTGAAAAATGTCTTCAGGTTCTTTGCCCATTTTTAAATTGGGTTATTTTGTTTCATTGTTACTGAATTGTTTGAGTTTCTTAGATATTTTGAATATTAACCCATTATCACTCGTGTAGTTTGCAAATTTTCCCTCCTATTCATTGGTTGTCTCTTCATTCTGTTTGTTTCCTTTGCTGTGCTGCAGCCTTTTAGTTTAATCCAATCCTGTTTTTCTGTTTTTAGTTTAGTTGCCTGTGCTTGTGAAGTTCTGTGAAATTCTTAACCTCACAATCTTATTGCTGATTCCTAACTGATGGGGCACTCAGGATTTCTAAACTTTTCCTTGTTTCCGACCTTTGATAATCACTGAAAAATTAATACAGCCATTATGAAAATATCTGAAATTTCAGCCTGTTAAGAATTAACAAAATAGGAATAGTCATTTCATTTCTTTTAGTGATAAAATGTTACATATTTATTAAAATTTTAAAGAAAATATAGAAATACAAAATGAAGAAAAGAAATATAGAAATACATATTGAAAGATACAAAGTATCTGAAGAATAAATGCCCTACCCAGTGACAATTATTGCTAATCTTTCATTATACATCTTTTACTTTTCCTTTCTTTCTTCCCTCCGATTAGATTTTTTTTTTTTCTTTTTTTTTTAGAAATAGCCTTGCTCTGTTGCTGTGGTACAATCATAGCTCACTGCAGCACTGATCTCCTGGGATCAAGTGATCCTCCCACTTCAGCCTCCCAAGTAGCTGGGACTACTGGTGCTGTCCACCACACCTGGCCAATTTAAAAAACTTTTAGTAAAGACCAGGTCTTCCTAGGTTTCCCAGGCTGATCTCAAACTCCTTGCCTAAAGTGATCCTCCTGACTTCACCTCCCAAAGTGTTGGATTACAGATGTGAGCCACCACACTCAGTCTATTATATATTCTTTAATATTTAAATTGATGCCCTCTGGAGATTTTTCTGTTTACTGTTCATACTATCTAGTACCAGAATTTTTACTTGACTGTAAAAATCTACATCTTTTCGTGTACACAATAGGTTAAGATTTTCATCATACTCTTTGATGGTCGCCTAGTTTTCTCCTGTCTCTTCCATAATTTATGTAAATAATCTTTTCCTTATGGTCACTGAGGTATTTACAGTTTTAAAAATTATATGTAACATTAAGATGAGTACATTTCTGCAAGTATCTTTGCCCGTTTGCTAATTATTTCCTTAGCATGCATGCTCAGACATGAACTTTCTGGTCAAAAATAGGAATGTTAACATTTGAATGTATGTTGCCACGTTTCTGCCATCAGTTTCCTAGATTATTTCTTTTCTTCTCTACTGTTGCCAAAAATCCCTTTAAAGTGTCTGCTAACTTGATAGGCAATCAGAGTCCTACCATTGCCTGGCTCTCCAGGTCCTTATCCATATCTTGGAATTGCATGCTACAGTTGCCATGAATAACGAAGACTTCAGAAATCTATCATCTCTCTAAAGGCGGTTTTCTTAGTATTGAAAAAAATTTGGGTTTTCCTGCTTAGGTTAATTACTTGGTAGTCACTCTTTTATCACTGCTAGATGAACCCTTTCTTTAAGGGATACCTCTACTACTAAAATGCTTAGCCAGATCTCTTCGAGGACATGACGTTTCCTGCAAGAACCAATTTCCTCTTTCACTCTTGCCTTAGATATGCTTTTCCAAAAAAAAAAAAAAAAAATTGAACCCTTCTTTCAAATATATCAACAATATTTGTTTTTATTAACTTTTTTTTTTTTCAATTGGCAAGTTGTTCATGTTTGGCCAGAACTGCATGGATAATACAGTCTACAATTTGGACCACCTTGGCAAAACACCCCCGCCAAGTGATGATGATAATGGTGCCAATTGCTTCAAAAGCAGACTTGTTGGACAAGGCATGTGACCAGATTCTGTGGCTTCACTTCTGACCTCCAAAGATTTACTCACACTTGGGACTTTCTTCCCGTATGAATCACACTGACCAGCATTTTGTTGAGAGAACACACGCAATATGGGTATGGTTTCTGTCCCATCTTTAGCTTTTGATATAGAAACTTCTTTGCTATAAAATTGAACTGTGTAACATTGATTAAGATCACTCAGGGGCACACTATATCACAACAAATGGTTAAGGCAATTCCAACACTACTGTGTTTCATGGTTCCTGCCACCTCATTCCGCTGGGGCTGACGCCTGGCAACCTCTAGCTCCACTTCTCTAGCAAAGGTTTAATCATGCAGATACTTTCACGACCAATTTTTTTTTCTCACTTCTTCACCAGAATGTGAGTTATTTAAGGTCACAGAATCTTTGTAAATGATCTAAGTATTCCCCACACACCTATCTTGCCAAAGGATTTATTTAGGATTCAAGAGATACTGAATGAATTAACTTTTAACTATGAGTCATGTTTCTAGGGAGGAATGCAGACATATCAAAGGCATAATAAATTCCGAAGCTTTTTCCCATTTTACTGCTACCAAGTTGATTCAGGCTACCTCTGTTCGCTCACATCTCAAAGCTTTCCCAAGTACCATAGAAGAGATAAATGGCTAATCTTGGCAGTGATTACTCATGGTATTAATCTATGTCACATCCAAGGAATTTAGTACTACTCAGAATGCATCTGGTGTCTAGTGATTCAAAGGTTGTCATTCTGTCTTTTATCTTGGAAGTGTTCTGATTCTTTGCTCATGGTCTTACCATGCCCTGATGCTGGTTTGTTTAAAAGATTTGGTCTCTCCCATCTTTTGGAGGAAAATCTGTAACAGCACTATGTGATGGATTGCTCTTTGGAATATTGTCTGGGAATATCGTCTTTAAAAGCCACTGTTTACATTACTTGGAAAGTAATGTACCCAGCACTTCCTTAAATCATCTGTGTTTACAGTCATTTTCAAAAAAAGTGGGTCAAGATGAACTCTATCCTTACGACTATGCCGTCGCTTTTGAACCAGGATGACAAATCCATTTGAGGGGATATATTCATGTTGGGATCCAGGACTATGTGCAAACAAAAAAATCGAAGTCTGGGTTTATTTTTATTTTTCTGCATCTGATGGTATAGCTTTCATTGGAATACTTATATTTCTAACGATTTCTTTGAGTCGTATAACAGTTATGGACAGACCTAGTCTTCATCTTGAACTTGTGGAATTCTTAGCAAAGAGAAAAGATAACAATTCATGACATTTGATCTACAGGAAACCTATTATTTAGGAAAGATGAGAGAAAGATAAATGGAGGAAAATATTTTTCTGGACCAAATGCAGCATTTTTGAACTTTTAATCTGGCTGTTGGTCCAAGTCAGTGTTTCCCAAACTTTACTGCACATTAGAAGTCTCTGGGGCATTTTAATAATAATAACAACAATGTTAATAAATGATAAATAAAGGCAAAGGTCTTATCTCGAGTACTCAAATTCACATTTGGGGTTTGTGTCTGATGGTTTTGATTTGTAAAGCCCTTAAGTAATTCTAATATGCAGCCCCAATGAAAACCACCGGTCTGTGTAGAAACACCCCATGATATTCTGATATTGCCCTTTAATATTTTCTTAACAATTTTTTTCATAGTTTTC
This sequence comes from Cebus imitator, assembly GCF_001604975.1. NCBI lineage: Eukaryota > Metazoa > Chordata > Mammalia > Primates > Cebidae > Cebus > Cebus imitator. The sequence goes on along the minus strand of NW_016107350.1, from coordinate 6,372,802 downwards.
TTAGTTGCTCACAGTGTTTGCAACATTCTTCTGGCATCTCTCAAATATCCTTCATGTTAAAATAAGAAAAAATATGCTTTTTATAAAGAAGAGACTTCATTGTTGATGTATAATTTCTCTCACAATGTGTTTTCATGACATGGAATGAGCGTGACTCAGATACGCAGGGATGGGAATGATTTCTTTGGCTTTGGCTTCTCTGGTCTTATCAGGACTTTGTACCAGGGCCCTCATTTGTGGTAGAACTTATCATCAATCTGCTAATAAATCCATATTGTTCTATACTAGAAAATTCTGAATGATTTGCTTTCAGTCAGTTAGAAACAAAATTTATGCCTCGTTGAGATGAGTTCCTCCTAACCAGATGCTCTTCAAAGTAAATCACCTCTTGTGTGACCTAATCACTTTTTCCTTCTCTGTCACCATTGGCTGCAGGTCTACAGGAAGGCTGCATGACACTTCTGCTCTGTAAAAATAAATGAGATAATAAAAGACAAGGGCTCCTGAAGACACCTTTTCAATTTCAGGGTCAATGACCTATTATTTAAATAAACACTTTAGCAGACCACCAAAAGTCATTTAGATACAACAGCAAGAAGAATAGTCTTAATTTCTTCTGTAATTTTATTTGTCTAGCTAACTATAGCCAAATACAATTGTTATGAGGGGACATGGCCTCCTAGCATGTTCACATACATACAGTATTCCATTAAAAATATTCTACTGAGGTCTAAGGCCTGGTGCTGGCTGCCATAGGGACTATACACTTTTATCAGACATAATCTCTAAAGAAATTTAATCTATCATCCGAGAGCTAAGATAGGTACACAAAGATGTAAAATACAAGGTGACAAGTGACAAGGGCTATGAGATTGGTACACAAGAAATCCTAGTATTTAGAGTGAGTCTTTTCACCAGCGAAAGATGTGAAGAAGATCGTTTTTGAATGAGAGCCTAGGCAAAATCATGAAGATGAGAAAATTTTGAATGCTATGTTTTAAGAAATTAGGGCAGCTCCAGATAAATCCTTCATTCTGGCTTCCAAATTTCTAAATCAAGTACATTTTTCATCCTAAATCATGGCTGAATGTATTAATTTGTCCCTGTTTCTTCCGCCTTCTGGTCTAAGCTATCCCCATTTTTCCACTGAACAACTGAAAAATCTCCTTGACTCTTCTCCTAATATCCATTCTTGGTCATTGCAATGACTGTAATCAGATTAAAAATATAGACTTTTAAAATAATTGTAGGTTTACACACAGTTGTAAGAAATACTGCAAAGAGATCCTTTGTACTCTTTAGCCAGCTTCATCCAATAGTAATATCTTGCAAAAGCATAACACAATTTCCGAAGCAAGATATTGACATTGATGCAATCTACCAATCCGTTTTAGATTTTTCCAATTTGACTTCTGCTCCTGTGTGTGTGTGCACACGTGTTTGTGTGTATGTGTGTATACTTGTGTGTATTTATTTCTATGCAGTTTTGTCACATGTGTAGGCTTCTGTATCTACCACCACAGTCAAATTACAGACCAGCCCCATCACCACAATGATCCCTCTTTTTTGTCTTTTTATAACTACCCACCTCTTTCCCATTGCCCACTTCTCCCCATCCCTAAACCCTAGCAACCACTAATCTGTCTTACTTTTCTGTAATTTTTTCATTTCAAGAAAATTATGTAAATGGAATAATTTTTGGAATTGACTTTTATTATTCAGCATAATTTTCTTGAGATTCATTCAAGTAGTTGTGTGTCTCAATAGCTCACATTTTTTTAAATTACTGACTAGTATCCCATCGTATTTCACGACATGGATGCATCAGTTTGTTTAACCAGTAACCCATCGAGGACCACTTGGGTTGTTTTCTGTTTTGAGGTTTTACGGATAAATTTGCTATCAATGTTTACGTACAGGTTTTTGTGTGACTAAACTTTCCTATCTCTGGGATTAAATTCTCAAATGTGCATTGTGTAATATAGTAATTGCACAAATAAACTCTTATAAATGCAATCTGATTGGGTCACTCTCCTGTTTAAATCCTTTCAATGAACTCCCATTACTCTTAACGTCAAGCCAGCCGGCCTAGGAAGCCTTGAAATACCTGGAGTCTGCTCTTCTTATCCAATGCCTTGCCCTCCCTCTTCCTCTGCTTCTCTCCTTCAGACATGTGGGCTTTCCTTCCATTTCTTAAAGGTATCATGCTTTTATCCTACCATAGAGCTTTGGAACATACAGTTCACTTTTAGAATTTTTCACTTTTAGCTCCTCTATGCTTTTTCATTAAATTAACTCTCTTCTTTCATATTTCAGCTCAAATCTTATCGTTATGGGGGATATCTTCAATGCTACCAGACAGCTCCATCAATTACGTGTCCTGATAACACTACTCTTTCCTTCTGTAGCAACAGTTTGCATGATATGCTTATTCATTTGAATATTTGCTTCATGGCCATTTCATTTAATTGAATCACTACTCTGTGTATCTCACTGTCATTAGTGAAAACTCCTTGGTAGAACCTAGACTTGCAACAGACCAACAGAATATGACAAAGGTGATGAGATGCCACTTCTGTGATTCCATTCCTGTGACTCCATGATTGTGTTACATTATTCTCACTTGGCAACCAAGAGAGGTAAAAAGGGAGTCTCTCTCTCTCTCTCTCTCTCTCTCTCTCTCTCTCACACACACACACACACACACACACACACACACACACAGAGGATTTGTCTTGTTGGCTTTTATGAAATAATCAACCATGTTGAGAAAGTCCATCTGACAAGGTACTGCAGGTGGCTTCTAGAACCTGTGAGCAGACTCTAGCTGATGGCCAGGAAAAAAAAATGTTGGGTCTTCAGTCATACATCCTTAAGGAAATGAATTCTGGTACAAACGAGAGAGCTTTGAAGCAGATTCTGACTTAGTTGAGTTTCCAGATGAAAATGGAGTCTAGATGAATTTTATCTCAGCCTTGTGAGATTCTGAACAGAGGACCCAGTTAAGTCATGCCTAGACTCCTGATTCCCAAAAATTGTGAGACAGAAGCTAATACACTAGCTTTCATTACAACATTGTGGTCATGAGTTCTGGTCAATGTCATGGGGACTGAAGTGTTACATATAGCACCTCTGGGATGGCCCATAAAAACTTTCTGCAAGATCCTCCCCAATTTTTTCTGCAGTTGATTATCCCAGTTTTGAGCAGAGATCCAAGTACTGTAGACTGGAGGGAATCTGGGATCTTAATTGTTGCATTGGAGGTTGCTCACTAAATGTCTACAATAAACAGTTGTTTATTTATTGTAATGTATCACTATGAATTTGGCGACTTTTGTTAGATTAGCTGATATTATTTAGTTTAGCCAAAAACTTATATTCTTGAGATATATAAATAATATCTGACAGTAGGATCAGGGCTTGATAACTTAACAATGGAAGCTGGAAAAATATCAGATGGTAGGATGGCAAAACAACCAGAGTATCTTTAAAAATCTCCCTTATATCTAAAGGAATGAGATTTAGATGTTCTTATTCTATTACTAGGTCACCTAGTAATAATTTATACAAAAAATGCTGTTTCTCATACCTTCAAAACATTTTTCCTTGAAAATAACTTCAGGCCATGAGGATAAATTTACCGGAACTTCAGAGTGCCCTTCTTGGGAATGCTTCTCTTCTTTGCTTGTTCTACCATATTTTTACAAATAACAAGAAGTATCAGGTGAGCTAACCAATAGACCATTGCATTTCACGTTCACTCTCAAATCACTAAGTAGAACAAGTGGTTCCTTCTGTAGCTCATCAGTGCTTGCCATAACATAATCTCCCATCCTTATATATAGCAAAAACAGTCTCTTTCAGCTGTTTGATTTTTAATTGCATTGAGTTCTTCAGCTAATTTAGCAATCACTGCATGAATAGAATATTTCCGTGCAACCCAAAACAACATCATAAAGAAACTGCAAAAGACAAAGTAAACCTACAAAGACAAGGGAAGTGATGATTTTTTTTTAATTATAGGAGATGTACTTTACATCAAGTTAGTAGAAAACTAATGTGATGATTGGTCTACAACTGATTAGACTTTCTATGAATTCTTTTACCCTGTCATCCAGTTCATAATTCTCATGCTCTTTATCTCAAATTTAGTCACTGTAATAAAGCTCATGGCACTATGTCCGTGGGAGTACGTATTTCTCTCACCTTCATCATTATATCATCTCAAACGATAACATTTCCTAGCAAGCCAACTTTCTTGCAAGTCAATATGTGTTGTTGACTTAATCTGAATTTGTGCTTATATGTTTTGATGGGTCAATTCTATTTCCTTAGTAGTAAAAAGTTTGTTGTTATTCAATTTGATTTAATATTCTATTGACATTAAGTAATTTTACTAATATGGAGATATCTGTCCAATGTTATAATGATGGATTATTTTTACAACAAAAATGCATGGCTAATTTGTTTTTTAAAATAAAAACCAACATAATAAAGTCTAAAATAAACAAGAAGTCTAATATGAAATGATGAAGAGATTTATTAGCTTTCATTATGGTCCCAAAATGTGGTCTAATTAACAGCACTAAACTCAGTCAATGCTACAGTCATAGAGGCTAAAATAGAATAAACAAATGAACAAATGATTATGCTGTTTCTTGGCATCAATTATCATGCCATATATATATTTCACATCCATTTGGACTCTGTCCCGAAAATTAAGTTTTATGTTGAATGAAATGTAAACTCAGCCTTTAAAATTAAGATATTACCACTGACTCCACAGAAGTACACACAGACACACACACACACACACACACACACACACACACACAGTGACTATTATGAACACCTCCATGCACACAAACTAGAAAATTTAGAAGAAATGGATAAATTCGTGGACATATTTAACCTCTGAAGACTGGACCAGGAAGAAATTGAATCCTGAACTCAGAAATAAGTTCTGAACTTGAATGAGTAATAAAAAGCCCATCAGCCACAAAAAGCCCAAGACTAGATGGATTCACAGCCAAATTCTACCAGAGGTATAAAGAAGAGCTGGTACCAACCTTGTTGAACTGTTCCAAAAAATTGAGGAAGAAAGACTTCTCATTAACTCATTCTATGAGGCTAGTATCATCCTGATATCAGAACCTGGCAGAGACACAGCAGAAAAAGAAAACTTCAGGCCAATATTTTTGATGAACATAGATGCAAAAATCCTCAACAAAATACAAGCAAACTGAATCCAGCAGTGCATAAAAAAGCTAATCCACCACAATCAAGTAGGCTTTATCCCCAGAATATGAGGTTGGTTCAACATATGCAAATCAATAAATGTGATTCATTATATCAACAGAGCTAAAGACAAAAACTACAGTTACTCAATAGATGCAGAAAGGTTTTCAATAAAATTCAACATTCCTTCATGTTAGAAACCCTTTACAAACCAGGCACTGAGAGAACATATTTCAAAATAATAAGAGTCATCTATGATGAACCCACAGCCAACATTACACTGAAAGGAGAAAAATTGGAAGTATTCCCCTTGAAAACTGACACTAGACAAGGTTGCCCTCTCTCATCACTTCTGTTCAACATAATATTGAAAATCTTAGGCAGAGAAATCAGACAAGAGAAATAAAAAATGGACATCCAAATAAAAGAAGTCAGAGTATCCCTGTTTGCAGACAACATGCTTCTATATCTAGAAAACCCCATAGTCTCTGCCCAAAAGCTCCTTGGGCTGATAAACTACTTCATAAGTTTCAGAATACAAAATCTACATACAAAAATCAGTAGCATTTCTATACCCCAACAACATCCAAATAGAGAGCCATATCAGCAACACAATCAGATTCACAACTGCCAAAATAAATAAATAAAATACCTGGGAATGCAGCTAACCAGGGAGGTGAAAGAGCCTACAACAAGAATTACAAAATACTGCCGAAAGAAATCAGAGATGACACAAACAAATTGAAAAACATTCCATGCTCATGGATAGGAAGAATCAATATTGTTAAAATGGCTATTCTACCCAAAGCAAATTACAGATTCAATGCTATTCCTCTTAAACTACCAATGACATTGTATTAGTCTGTTCTCACACTGCTATGAAGAAATGCCCAAGACTGGGTAATTTTTAAAGGAAAGAGGTTTAATTGACTCACAGTTCTACATTTCTGGGGAGGCCCCAGGAAACTTACAATCATGGTGGAAGGCAAAGGAGAAACAGGCACCTTCTTCACAAGGTGGCAGGATGGAAAAATGCTGAGGGAAGGGGCAAGAGCCCCTTATAAAACCATCAGATCTCATGAGAACCTCATTCACTATCATGAGAACAGCATGAGGAAAACTGACACCATGATCCAATTACCTCCACCTGGCCCCACTCTTGACACCTGGGGATTATGGGATTATGGAAATTACAATTCAAGATGAGATTTGGGTGGGGAGACAAAGACTAATCATATTGAACATTCTTCACAGAATTAGAAAAAAAATTTTTTTTAAATTTTCATGGAACCAAAAAGAGCCTGAATAGCCAAGGCAATCCTAAGCAAAAAGAACAAAGTGGGAGGCATCATGCAATTTTACTTCAAGCTACCTCAGGGATACAGCAACCAAAACATCATGGATACTAGAAAAGGAACAGTAGACACTGGGGCCCACTTGAAGCGGGAAGGTGGGAAGAGGGAGAGGGTCAGAAAAAATACCTATCAGGTACTATGCTTATTACCCAGGTGATGAAATTATCTGTATACCAAACCCCCGTGACACAAAGTTTACCTGTATAACAACTTTGAACATGTGCCCCTGAAAATAAAATGAGTTAAAATAAAAGGACTAACAACCAAAAAAGTTTGCTAGCTTTTTTTCTTCAATTTTACATCTTAGCTTTTTTATTTTTCAGCTTTCCTAGTTTACCTCCTCTTCTTTCTGATTTCTGCAAAGGAGAGATTAGAACAAGTCATTTCAATGTTTTGTTTTGTTTTGTTTCATTCCAGGAATTAGGCAAAGGATCTCAGAATTATCTCTAAATAGAAAAAGTTAGAAAATGGTATATTTGACTTTCATTTAAGACCTGCAAACTGATGAAACAGGAAAAAAGAAGTTACATTTAAGAAACAACTGAAAGTGTGAATTCTTTGTATTGGTAACTGTGATTTTTAAAAGCAGCATTCTTTTTATGCGATTCAGGCTTTCAATAAAAACAAAACTTCTTGTGGCATTTAAATTATCTAGGGTAGGATATTCAATTACTATGTTTCAATGCATAACACCTTTGGAAAGGTAAATATAATTAACTCTAGCAAAGAACAGTGAGAAAAAGAGGAATTTAATCTATAAGTCATAGATAATTTATTATGCTTCACAGAGTACTTTTCTGTACATTAATATAAAAAAGCATAATTTAATTTACATGACTTGCTGAATTTCCAAGGCACTGATGCTGGATCATCAAAGGAACAAGAATATATGCATGTAAAGAGTTAATCTGAAGCTCAGCAGTCCTAACCATACACACTGAAATACAATTTTTTTGCCAGCAATAGAGGTTTTCAGTTCTGAGTATCTACTTATTTTGAAACATCATTAAATTATTCCCAGTTTCATTAATTCCTTAATTCATTCATTTAACCAATTTGTATTATATACCTAACATTCACCTGACGCTGTGTTAGGTGCAGAGATACATTAAAAAGCAAAAAACAGGAACGGTTTCAAGGAAAGAGTGTGGCAGAAGACTATTAAGCGTGTTATTTCATGTTGATGAAAGTGCTCAGAAGGAAGCACTTTCATGACTCTTTGTAAGTTATGACAAAGGCGTGGTTTAGGGTGAGGGTTCCATGTAGGTTTGTTGAGGAAGTGAAGCTTTAGGTTGGACCTGAAGGGCAAATTGAGGTTAAGAGGGAAAGTAAGAGGAGGAACCAGTCAGAAGGAGCACTCAGGCAGGGTCACAGCACATGCAAATCCCATTTAGGAGAAAATATGTCACAAATAAGACACAAAGAAAGCAATTGTATGGTTGGAATGTCAGGACCCAATGGAGAGTCCTGTGGGTTGGAGGTGGAAATGTACCCAGAAACAGGACCGAGCATTACAGACCATTTCAATGATTTCTGCCCAACAAACCCATTTTTCTTATTGCAAGTTAGTATCAACATTGTATGTGAGTACAGATAGTTAATTTTGGAAGAAAAGACAACAAATATAATGTGAAATTTGGAAAACCGGACATTAGGTATCATGTGACCTATCATAGGAAGTAAATGGAATATATTTTACCAACTAAGTTTCTAACATAATATTCCATGATGATTTTTCATCTAATAAATATTTTGGTGATTTGGAAGAGGAGATAGGATCTCTGTATCAGAAATGCTTCTGGCTGTAAAAAACAAAACTCCTAATTAACAGTGCCTTTAACCATATGGATATTTACTGTTTACCTAACAAGAAATGTAGCAAAATATTTTCAAAATAACCAAGGATAAAGTTCCTTTCTTTTCTGCCACACCTAATGTCTTGGCCTCTCATGATTATGAGATGTTTGATATACCTCCAGAAAAAAAGAAAAATAAATGAAAACCTATGTTCAAAGCAGAAAGAAAGGAGAAGAGGGAGTGCAAATTATGATTTCCTACCTATAATTTTAATCAGGAAAGCAAAACGCTTTCCCAGCAAAACCAAGGCAGTCCTTCACTTATGTCTCATTGGCCAAAATACAATAATATTGCCTCTACTCCTACTTGGAAGGGAGCTGTGAACATGAGAATCTGGCATTTCTCAGACCCTCTGTAGAAAGCAGGAAAAGGAGAAAGCAGAGGCAGTGATGCCTGGTTATTCAATCAACAGTGCAAATGCCTGAAAAGACTGGGTTATGAGAACACTTGCCCTGGAAACCAAGACAGGGAAAATTTATTTTGGACATAATTATGCACCATGCTTCTGTTTCTCCAATTGGGGTTTTGCAAACATTCTACAATAGTTTCTGTGTTTTCTGTTTTGATTTTTATGATCACAGAGACTTGATGTTGGATCATACAATCATGTTGGATCACATGGGTGACTGGACTAGAACATATCCCTATATTTGCTTGGTGTTTAGATCACATTGACACCAATAGTACATCTTTGATGGTGATCAGCTAATGAAAAGATAGTAGAACATGATAAAGAAAGCACACCTTTCTGGCTGGGCACAGTGGCTCACGCCTGTAATCCCAGCACTTTGGGAGGCCAAGGAGGGCGGATCACAAGGTCAGGAGTTCGAGACCAGACTGAATAACATGGTGAAACCCCATCTCTACTAAAAATACAACAACAACAAAAAATTTAGCTGGATGTGGTGGTGCACAACTGTAATCCCAGCTATTTAGGAGGCAGAGGCAGAAGAATCACTTGAACCTGGGAGATAAAGGTTGCAGTGAGTTAAGAACGTGCCACTGTACTGGGTAATGCAGACTGTCTCAAAAAAAATAAAAATAAAACAATAAATAAAGAAAACATACCATTCTTTCCCAGAAGTGAAGGCCAAATGATATCATGAAGCACCGTGCAAATAAAGGCTTCACGTGAGTTTGGGTAGAGAAAAGTGGTAGATGAATTGAGTTACGAGATGGCACGCAGTAGCACAGGTATGCTAAATGCTTTCAAAACCATGATGCGGCAGTCAGTGTGATATTCAAATTTCAAACAGATTAAGATTCAACATGTCAAGATGATTCATCATATTAAATTAAAAACATTAATTTTAATTTTATTGCAGTGATAGTTTGGTCTATAACTTGCAAATTTGTTTCTTACAGCTAGGTCCTGTGAGCATAAGATGTTTATACCTAGTTTTATATTTATAAGCATTTAAGAATATAATGAAAGTAATTATACTCTTAAGTATAATGAAAGCCAACACTGAGTATATGAATGAATACTTTTTCTTTAAAAATATTCTATTCAAATTTTAACAACACTGTATTAGAGGGCCCTTCAAGTTAGTCATGAAAGACGTTAAATTACCCTTGCCTGCCCCCATGTCAAGAGTAACTAAAAACATCTATTTCAAATTGTAGAAGAAATATAATAATTATTAATCAAGAAAAAAAACCAAAAAAACGTCTATTTCTTCCCTACACTGTCTTTTGCTAGTCCACATTTTAAAAAGCAATGAATATTCTCTTCCTGTGTGTCTTTTAGTCTTTGCCCAGGGATTTTATACTCCAACTCAAGAAACAGATCAAAAGACACTGAAGTTTCTGAGCAGTGTCTGCTAAAGTCTTTTATTCAGTGTATACAATAAAGTGTTTACATTAGAGTTTTAAAGCTGGTAGTAGTTATTAATAATTTGCTAAGAAAAAGTATTGGTGTTTATGCAGGAAGCGTTGTAAAGAAAACTTGATGAATCTCTAATAGAAATCTAATGGATTTGTTTAAACAGAACTTTGATTTTTGCTCACAGGAGGCAATAACCCATTTTCACGGAATGACAGAGTCAAAAGAAGTCTCAGAGGCCATCATGTTGTCTTCAGGAAACAGACTTCCGGAGGCTAAGTGCCCTGTAAAGGCCATTTCATAAGCTTATAGAAACATAAAGCTTGGGACTCGGATATGCAGAAGATTATGGGTCTTTTTCCTAGTATCACATACTTAAAAAAAAGAAACTATTTGGGTTGGAAGTGGGGAGTGAAAGCATTTGTATTAAAACCTGGTTCACTTAGCAGTGGCCTACATGCCTCTCTCACTCACGTTCTCATTGCTGAATAATTGAATAAGTCGACACCCTACTCACAAATTATGATGAAGGCTATCAATAGATCAATCTGAAGTGCACATTTAGGAAAATGATCCTCTAGTAAGTGCCCATCCTTTGTCATCAAGAAAACAGTACTAATGGCCATAACTGTTTTAAAGTCACTTACAAAAATTTCTAAAGTTGATTCCACAATGAAATATTTACCAGAAAATATTCAATGATTAAAAAAAAGCAGTCAGCACACACAGGACATTGAGAAATGTTTAGTCTTTAAACAAATGGATGAGGGCATCAATTACAAATAATTATGTTAGATAAAATAATGAAAGCTCTGAGGAGTTTGAATGTTTCATATGAAATCAGACCTCTGCACAAAGATTAAAAAATGGAGACATGATTAAAGAATCTGATTAAAGACTTTGGGGAAAAATTGATGCTTATTTTGAGAAAATCTTTCTTTAAAGTGGTCTTTCTAGTTAGCTGGTGTATCTTGACAGTCATTTGCGGTGGTTGCTTGTGTTTAAGTTGGGAGGCATATTTATGCTCAGCAATCACTACAACGTGCCAAATTTTGAAATATATTGGGCATGACTTAAATAAATACCACCCCCAAAATTTCCACAATAGTAAGTTAGGAGATTCAGCTCTAAAACTCCAGATTTGCTAAATGACTCCCTGACACTGAATGCAGCAGCAGCTGAGCAGTTTTCCTCTCTCTGGTGCAATCTGTATGTGTACCTGGCGGCCATATTTTCTTTTATCAGATACTGTTGCTACGGCAACCACCTCCTTTGTAAGGGCTCAGGGTAGCTGCTTCTTTTTGGAAAGGGCTTCTGGGCTGGTTGCCAGATTTTCAATACCAAAATTCAGGATTCCACTGAAGCTTACTTAACCCTTTCACTGGCCTGAGAATAAATAGAGTGCAAAAGCTTTTTAAATTTTTTATTTTTTTATGTTAAGTTCCAGGATACACGTGCAGAATGTGTAGGTTTTTTACATAGGTATACATGTGCCATGATGGTTTGCTGCACTTACTTACCTGGCAACTAAGTTTTAAGCCCTGGATGCATCAGGTATTTGTCCTAATGCTCTCCCTCCCTTTGCTTCCCAATCCCCGACAGGCCCCTGTGTGTTGTTCCCCTCCCTGTGTCCATGTGTTCTCATCATTCAGCTCCCACTTATGAGAACAGGAAATGTTTGGTTTTCTGTTTCTGTGTTAGTTTGTTGAGAATGATGGCTTCCATCTTCATTCATGTCCCTGCAAAGGACATGATCTCATTCTTCAAACCACTGCTCAAGGAAATAAGAGAAGACACAAACACATGGAAAAACATTCCATGCTCATAGATAGGAAGAATCAGTATCATGTAAATGGCCCTACTGTCCAAAGTAATTTACAGATTCAATGCTATTCTCATCAAGCTACTACTAACCTTCATCACAGAATTAGAAAAAGAACTACTTTAAATTTCATACAGGACCAGAAAAGAGCCTGAATAGCCAAGACAATCCTAAGCAAAAAGAACAAAGCTAGAGGCATCATGCTACCTGCTTCAAACTATACTACAAGGCTACAGTAACCAAAAAAGCTTTTATCCCCAAAGGGAAGCAGAAGCTATCAGATGACAAATCTAGAAATACTCTTTTACAGGGACACATGCTGTGCTGAAAAGGAAAATAAAGGAGATTTTTGTTTAATAATTAAAGAGAAGACAATCATTGTTGATGTTTTTCAGGACAATTCACAAGGGTTATGATTTAAGTCCAATTTGTAGTTCTCTGATTCTAACCCCATATAGGGGAAAAATCAGTTCACATTAATAAAATGATTTTTAGTATACCCTTACTTTTCCCTACTGAGACACAAACTGTAGCATTGTTACAAAAGAAAAAATAGAAGCTTCCTAATCCAGAGTCATTATAATCATTTCCACAAACCATATTTCTTGAGCTCCTTCCATCCTCACTTCTTTTATTGCTAGTCTCACTAGACTTCAAGCTAGAGAAAGGGTCTCACAGGTCTGTCTACCTTTTGACTCTTTCTGATTCTGTTTATGAAAGTGTTCATTTTATCTTTGAACTTTAATAAATAGTTTTTATATTTTGATACAGTCTGAGTAAAACACATTTCTTTGTTCTACTTCTGTCCTTTGAAGTCATGTAGAAGAAATCTCAACCTTTATCCATATTACAGCTCTTTAGAAAAATTAAAAATAGCCGTTATGTTTCCCAAGTATGGTGGTCATGGAGTTTTGACTTTAAAAGACCTTCCGGAGGAGTGAACCAGATTAACAGCCTCCAGTGCCTGCTCCTTTGGATGCATAGGGCCATGGAAGCCAGGACAATTCTTCCGCTGGGTTGCTTCCACCTCATGACTGAATACAGCCGCAATTCTAGAACAAAGCCTTTCCTGTCCTATGGGAGATTCATCTAACAGCTAACTTTAGCTTGCCAACTTTCCATGGGTCTGGCCAAGATGATTTTTTTAGAACCGTGCTATGAGTTGAAGCTCTTCATATACAATTCTTCAATTCTTCTTTCCACAGGCGTCAGAGCTGTGCCAGAGCATTAAGACTCTTCCTATCTATTACTTCTCTCTCACTCTTGATCCTTGTATACATCACAGATATTTTTCCGATAAATCTCCTGTGCATCCAGTCCCATCTGGCTATCTGCTTCTTGGGGGACCCACACAGACACACCAAGTGTGTTCTTTTTCAGGCTAAATATTCTTAAATCATCAGTCCTAATATATATGTAGTGCTTTGCAGACCTTTGTCTTCCAGATGCATTCCAGCCTCTTAATGTTCCCCTTAAATGAAGCACCATGTAGGAAAAACATTTCCTAGGACTGTTTGAACAACACAGAGCTGCACTCATTGTCCGTTCTTGTATTCTGAGCACAGTGTTTTCTTAATGTATTTCAAGATGACATTAACATTTTGGGCAGTTTTATCACTGTTGATTCATACTGAGCATGTAAAAAACCAAATGAAGAGTATGGATTTAGTCAAACAAAATCGAGAATATGTCTGCTGTCCTATTCAAGGTTTGTGGAATTTGAATCCACTAAGAGTTTTTCACATAGCCTATCTGTAATAAAATTCCTCCTGTTCTGTCCTATATAGGCAATTAACCTAGGCATAGCTAGCTATTCACATCTGCTCTAAGTTTATTCTATTTGATAACTTCAGGAATTTCTACCATCCATTATATTAGCATTAGGATAAGCTAAGCCTTGTACTTCTGGCCACTTTGGAATTTCATAAGTATGACAGCAATATTTATATTACAACTATTGACCAAAATGCATAGCCACCACAAAGAAGAAGTCACAAGATATGCTAAATCAATCATTACCTTTGGGAAAGTCATTCATTCAACTACATATCTGTAAAATTTTATTGCCATTCATAGCATGTTTCTCCATCTTTTCCATAAGAAATTTTCAAATGTATCACACAAATACAAGTGGAACACCATTTTCTTAGTCTATAGAGTAACTATAAAAAAAAACTATATGACTTACTTTTAACCTCTGTGAGTATTCAATGTTTATTAATGTCTTCACTCCTTATGGCATAAATTAATATTTGAAGCTATTCTGAAATGTAAAAGGGATGGGATAATTTGTGAGTATGTCTCATTATTATTAACAGAGTTTACTTTGATATTAGCCACGTAAAATGGTTAATAATGTTTCAACTCATTGTGTAAAAGCAATTTAGTTGTGAGATTTTTTTTCTTAGTAAGATCCTTTTCAAAATGAGGTTCTTAAAAGATAATTTGTCAGAGAATCATGACCAACCCCTTGCCTCCCCACCCCCACACAAAACAAAACCAAAAACCTCACTGAGAAGTGAAAAAGAATTCTAAGTGTTAAGAAAATTTCAGATAATATGATTAAAGCTCACTTAGGTAGAATTTCTAAAACCTTTTGGTGTCTGTCATTTATCATTGTTAAAGGATAAATGGAGATTTGTAATACAAGATTATTTAGTGCTTAGCAATATTGTGTCTCTCATTGATAGTCACACAGAATGTGGACTTAGGCTTTTGTGTTCTCCCTCCTTTACTTTTCAATAACACAAATCATTTGTGGATATTGGTCAAATACAAGTTTCCAAGTAAAATATTTAAAAAGAGAATTAAATGAACAGAAATACACGTATATAACGACCAGGAACGAGAACATGTTTGGAAAAAAACGTAGTGCTTCCATTCTTTCAAGAGTTATATATGTGTGTGTATATCTATATCTATTATCTGTCTATCTATCTATCATCTATCTCTCTCTCTCTCTCTCTCTCTCTCTCTCTCTCTCTCTTAAGTTTGGTGCAAAAGTAATTGTGGTTTTTGCCATTACTTTTAAATGTTATTTGGAATTGTAAGTGACATGAAAGAAATTTTTGTGATAATGAAAACACATATATTGATTATAGGATTGTAGCAGCGATTGCACTGGTGTCTACACTTGTCGAAGTGCACACACACAGACACACACTTATCTATATATGAAACTTATCTATATATATGCAAAAAATTTTGTATAGGGCAAAATTATAGTAATTTAAATGGCATTTAAAATGTTACCAAATATTTGTCTGTTCATATCCTTTGTCCACTTTTTGGTGGGTTTGTTTTTTTTCTTGTAAATTTGCTTAAGCTCTTTGTAGATTCTGGTTATTAGCCCTTTGTCAGATAGGTAGATTGGAAAAATTTTTTCCTATTCTGTTGGTTGCCGGTTCACTCTAATGATAGTTTCTTTTGCTGTGCAGAAGCTCTTAAGTTTAATTAGATCCCATTAATCTATTTTAGCTTTTGTTGCCATTGCTATTGGTGTTTTAATCATGAAGTCTTTGACTATGCCTATGTCCTGAATGGTATTGCCTAGGTTTTCTTCCAGGGTTTTTATAGTGGTAGGTCTTATATTTAAATCTTTAATCCATCTAGAGTTAATTTTTGTGTAAGGTGTAAGGAAGGTATCCAGTTTCAGCTTTCTGCCTATGGCTAGTCAGTTTTCCCAACACCATTTATTAAATAGGGAATCCTTTCCCCATTGTTTGTTTTTGTCAGGTTTCTTGGAGATCAAATGCTTGTAGGTATGTGGTCTTATTTCTGAGTTCTCCATTCTGTGTCATTGATCTATGTATCTATTTTTGTACCGGTACCATACTGTTTTGGTTACGGTAGTCTTGTGGTATAGCTTAAAGTCAGGTAGCACAATGCCTCCAGCTTTGTTCTTTCTGTTTAGGGTTGTCTTGGGTATTCAGGCTCTTTATTGTTTCCATATAAACTTTAAAATAGTTTCTTCTAATTCTGTGAAGAATTTCAATGATAGTTTAATGGGAATAGCATTGAATCTATACATTAATTTGTGCTATATGGTCATTTTCATGATATTGATTCCTCCTATCCATGAGCATGGAATGTTTTTCAATTTGTTTGTGTCCTCTCTGATTTCCTTGAGCAGTGGTTTGCAGTTCTCCTTGAAGAGGTTCTTCACTTCCGTTGTTAGCTGTATTCCTAGATATTTTATTCTTTTTGTGGCAATTGTGAATGGGAGTTCATTCATGATTTGGTTCTTAGCTTATCTGTTGTTGGTGTATAGGAATACTAGTAATTTCTGCACATTGATTTTGTATCCTGAGACTTTGCTGAATTTGCTTATCAGCTTAAGAAGCTTTTGGGTTGAGACAATGGGATTTTCTAGAAATATAGGATCATGTTATCTGCAAATATAATTTGACTTCCTCTCTCCCTATTTGAATACCTTAACTTTCTCTTGTCTGATTGCCCTGGCCAAAACTTCTAATACTATGTTGAATAGGCATGGTGAGAGAGGGTGCCCTTGTCTTGTGCCAATTTTCAAGGGGAATGTGGGTTTATCATATATGGCCCTTATTATTTTGAGGTATGTTTCTTCAGTACCCAGTTTATTGAGAGTTTTTAACATGAAGGAGGTTGAATTTTGTCAAAGGCCTTTTCTGCATCTGTTGAGATAATCATATGGTTTTTGTCTTTAGTTCTATTTATGTGATGAATTACATTTATTGATTTGCATATGTTGAACCAACCTTGCATCCCAGGGATAAAGCCAACTTGGTCATGGTAGATAAGCTTTTTGATGTAATGCTAGATTTTGTTTGTTTGCCAGTATTTTATTGAGCACTTTTCCATTGATGTTTATCAGGGTTGTTGGCTTGACATTTTCTTTTTTGTTGCTATATCTCTGCCAGATTTTGGTATCAAGATGATGCTGGCTTCATAAAATAAGTTAAGGAGGAGCCCCTCATTTTCAATTGTTTGGAATAGTTCCAGTCAAAATGGTATTCTCTTCTTTGTACCTCTGGTAGAAATCAGCTGTAAATCTGTCTGGTCTGGGTGTGATTGGTAGACTATTTATTATTGCCTCAATTTCAGAACTCATTATTGGTCTACTCAGGGATTTGATTTCTTCCTGGTTCAGACCTGGGAGAGTGTATGTGTCCAGGAATGTATCAATGTCTTCTAGATTTTCTAGTTTATGTGCATAGAGGTGTTTATAGTATTCTCTGATAGTTGTCTGTACTTCTGTGGGGTCAGTGTTGATATCCCCCTTATCATTTCTGATTGTGTCTATTTGAGTCTTCTCTCTTTTCTTCTTCATTAGTCTAGCTAGTGGTCTATGTATTTTATTTTATTTTTTCAAAAAACTAGCTCCTGGATTTGCTGATTTTTTTGAAGGGTTTAAGTGTCTCTATCTCCTTCAGTTCTACTCTGATCTTGGTTATTTCTTGTCTTCTGGTAGCTTTACAGTTTGTTTTCTCTTGGTTCTCTAGTTCTTTTAGTTGTGTTGTTAGGTTGTTATTTGATATTTTCCTACCTTTTTGACATAAGCATTTAGTGCTATAAGTTTCCTTCTTAGCACTGCTTTAGTTGGTTCCAGAGATTCGGATACATTGTCTTTTTGTTCTCATTAGTTTCAAAGAACTTCTTGATTTCTGCCTTAATTTCACTATTTACTCAGGAGTCATTCAGGAGCCCGTTCTTCAATTTCCATGTAGTTGTGTGGTTTTGAGTAAATTTCTTAGCCTTAAATTCTAATTTGATTGCACTGTAATCTGAGAGACTGCTACAATTTCAGTTCTTTTGCATTTGCTGAAGAGTGTTTTACTTCCAATTATGTGATTAATATTAGAGTAAGTCCCAATGTGGTGATGAGAAGAATGCATATTCTGTTGTTTGTGGGTAAAGAGTTTTATAGATATCTATCAGTTTTGCTTGATCCAGAGCTGGGTTCAGGCCATGAATATATTTGTTAATTTTCTGTCTTAATGATCTGTCTAATATTGTCAGTGGGGTGTTAAAGTCTCTCACTATTATTGTGTGGGAGTCTAAATCTCTGCATATACATTTAGAATAGTTAGCTCTTTTTGTTGAATCAACCCCTTTACTGTTACCCTTCTTTGTCTCTTTTGATCTTTGTTGGTTTAAAGTCTGTTTTGACAGAAACTAGGATTGTGACCCCTGCTTTTTTCTGTTTTCCATTTGCGTGGCAAATTTTCCTCCATCTCTTTTTTTTTATTGAGCCTATATGTATCTTTGCACATGAGATGGGTATCTTGAAGACTGCATACCAATGGGTATTAGTTCTATCCAACTTGCCATTCTGTGTTTTTTAATTGGAACGTTTAGCCCATTTACATTTAAGGTTAATATTGTTATGTGTGAATATGATTCTGTCATTGTGATGCTAGCTGTTATTTTGCAGACTTGTTTATGTGGTTGCTTCATAGTATCACTTGTCTGTCTACTTCAGTATATTTTTGTAGTGGCTGGTACCAGTTTTTCCTTTCCATATTTAGTGCTTCCTTTAGCAGCTCTTGCAAGGCAGGCCTGGTGGTGACAAATTCTTTCAGCATTTAGTTGTCTGAAAAGGATATTGTTTCTCCTTTGTTTATGAAGCTTAGTTTGGTCAGATATAAAACTCTGGGGGGCCAGGTGCAGTGGCGCATGCCTTTAATCCCAGCACTTTGGGAGGCTGAGGTGGACAGACCACAAAGTCAAGAGATCGATACCATCTTGGCCAACATCATGAAACCCCGTCTCTACTAAAAATACAAAAATTAGCTGAGCGTGGTAGTGTGTACCTGTAGTCCCAGCTACTCGGGAGCCTGAGGCAGGGGAATTGCTTCAACCCAGGAGGCAGAAGTTGCAGTGAGCCGGGATTGCGTTACTGCACTCTAGCTTGGGTGACAGAGTGAGACTCCATCTCAAAAACAAGAAAAAACAAAAACAAACAAACAAAAAACCTCTGGGTTGGAAATTCTTTTCTTAAGAATGTTGGATATTGACCCTAAAACTCTTTTTTGCTTTTAGAGTTTCCTCTGAGAAGTCCACTGTTAGTTTGATGGTTTGATGGATTTTCCTTTGTAGGCGATCTGGCCTTTCTCTCTGGCTACCCTAACTTTTTTTTTTCTTTTCAACCTCAGATTATGTGTCTTGATGATTCTGTGTCTTGGGGTTGATACTTTTTGTGGAGTATCTTACTGGGGTTCTCTGGGTTTCCTGGATTTGAATGTTGGCCTGTCTTGCTAGGTTGTGGAAGTTCTCTTGGATGATATCCTGAAGTATGTTTCCCAGCTTGGTTCCATTCTCCCCATCTCTTTCAGGTACCACAGTCAGTTGTAGGTTTGGTCTTTTTACATAGTTCCATATTTCTCAGAGGTTTTATTTGTTCCCTTTCATTTCTTTTTTGCTGTTCTTGTTGGCTTGATTTGTTTCAGAAAGATAGTCTTCAAGCTCTGAGATTCTTTCCCCTACTTGGTCTATTCTGTTTTTAATACTTGTGTTTACATTGTGAATTTCTCATGTGTTTTTCAGCTCCATCAGGTCAGTTATGCTCCTCTCTAAACCGGCTATTCTGGTTATCAGCTCCTGTGTTGTTTTATCATGGTTCTTAGCTTCTTTGCACATTGAGTTACAACATGGTCCCTTAGCTCAGTACAGTTCATTATCATCCATCTTCTGAAGCCTGCTTCTGTCAATTAATCCATCTCAGCCTTAGCCCAATTTTGTGCCCTGCTGGACAGGTATTGTAGTCATTTGGATGAGAAGAGTCACTCTGGCTTTTTGAGTGTTTAGCATTTTTGTGATTTTGTATTTAGCATTTTGTGATTCTTTCTCATCTTTGTGGGATTATCTACCTTCAATTTTTGTGTTTGCTGACCTTTGAATGGGGATTTTGTGGGCTTTTGTTGTTGCTTTTTGTTTCTTTGTCTTTTAATAGTCAGGTCACTCTTTCGTAGGGCTTCTGTGGTTTGTTTGGGGTCTGCTCCATACCCAATTGCCTCAGCTTTTCCCTTACCTAGAGGTATCACCAGTGAAGGCAGCAAAACAGCAAAGATGGCAGCCTTCTCCTACCTCGGGGAGCTCCATCTCAAGCAGGTACTGACCTGTTGCTGGCCTGGAAGCTCCTGTAGAAGGTGTTTGGAGACCCCTGTTGGGAGGTCTCACCCTTCTTTCCACTGAAAGAAGCAGTCTAGCTGTTTTTTAGTAGAGCAGGTTTACTGCACTGGGGGGAACCCTTTCCTTCCTTGTCCAGAGAGCCTGGACTCTCTGGAGCCAGCAAGCTGAAAGGCCGAGTCAGCTGAACCACAAGACATTGACCACCCCTACCCTAGTCCCCAGGGATCTCTGTCCCAGAGAGAGATCAGAGTTCTGTCCATATAACCCTGGCTGGAATTTCTCACATTCCCACAGGGAGACCCCACCCAGTGAGGAGGAATAGATTATGGTCCCACTTAAAGAAGCAGCCTGGGCATGATGTGACACAGCAGCTGTGCTGTGACTTTGGGTCTGCTCTTCATCAGGACTATCTGGACTCCCTGAAGTCTGCAGGCTAAAACAGGTGAGTTGACCTAACCACAGAAATAGTGGCTGCCCCTCCGCCAGGAACTCCTCTGTCTCAGGCAGTCTCCAGCCTGTTGCACTGGCTGGTTAGAATTCCAAGCCAGTGGCTCTTAATTTGTGAGATGACTTAGAAGTGGGGAGGTGGGACCCACAGAACAATGCTACTTGGCTCCCTGGATTCAGCCCCCTTCCTAAGGGAAATGGATCTCCTGTTCAGATGGATCTTCTGCCTTGCTAAGATTCTCAGGGCCAGAGTGTGTAAAACTCCCGGGTCTCTGTGAGGAGACTCTGCACAGCTCTGTGTGTCAAATCCAAGGCCCTGGTGGCATGGTCTTATGTGTGGATCTCCTGATTCCTAGGGAGAAGCATGGTTTCCTGGGCAGGGTTGCACAGTCACTCAGGGCTGCCTGTGGCTGGGGGTGGAGATTCCTTTGGTTCCATGCCATTCCTGTGTGGGCTGTTGCCCCAGCCTGCTTTTCTTTGTTCTCTGCGGGTCGAGTTGTCCTCCTAGTCAGTCTCAATGTGAGAACCTGGATATTTCTGTTGAAAGCTTTGAATTCACTGCCATTTGCATTCCTCTCCATGAGGGCTGCGAACTGCAGCCACTTCTAACTGGCCATCTTGGCCTTTCCTATTCAGTTACTTTTTACTTCCTTTGAATGAATAGTAATTTTTATTCATTTACATGTTGATAGTCATTTGGATTATTTCTAAATTTTGGCCAATATGAAAAAAACCCATGTATAATTTTATGCCATATGCTTTCATTTATTTTAGTAAGTAGCAGTAAAAATGCTTCGTCATATAACAAGTGTATGTTTATCTTTATAAAACTATGTCTAATTGTTTTCCAAAGTGGTCAGATTATTTTACATTTCCACTAATAATATATGAGAGGGAACTCATATATTATTGGATTATTTTACATTTCCACTAATAATAATTCTAGGAGCTCTACACCCTCATCATCACTTAGATTGGTCAGCCTTTTCCATTTGCCTATTCTACGGGATGCGTAGGGTATTTCACTGAGGTTTTAATTTTCATTTTCTTGATCATTAATAAAATTAAACATACTTTTTATGTGCATATTGGCTATTCTTGAATATATTCTTTCTTGAAGTATCTGTTCAAATTGTTTTTCTATTTTTAATAGGATTGTCTTCTCATTATATTGTGAATGTTTGAAAAATATTCCAGAGACAGGTGTTGATATGTGTATGAGTTTTCTTTCATTCCATGGCTTGTCTCTTCTTATTCTCAAAGTAGTCTTTTGAATGACAGAAGTTTTCAATTTTATGAAGTATAATTTGTTAATTGTTTTATTGGTGCTTTTTGTGTTTAAACAATCTTTGCCTTACTCAACATCACAAGGATTTTTCTGGTTTTTATTTTAGAAATTTTACAGTTTTGGCTTTTATGCTTTGGTCTATGATTGTTGTATATGGTGTGTGTACATGAGCTAGAGCTGTCTTTTCTCCAATATGAACATCTAGTTCTAGCAGAATTTACTTAAAAATACTGTCTTTTTCCCATTGAGTTAACTTGGTGAAGATCAATTGGCCTTATTTATCTCAGTCTACTTCTGTACTTTATTCTTTTTCATTAATCTGTAAGTCTAGTCTTACCTGAATTACATACTCTCCAAATTCCTGCAGCTATGAAGGTATAATCTTAAAATCAGGTAGTGTATATCCTCCAATTTTATTCTTTTTAAAAACAGTTTTGGCTGTTTTATTTTGCTTTCTCCAGTAGATTTTAGAGTTATCTTTTCCATTACTGTACAATATGCAGGAATTTGGATTGGAAAATTCATTATTGTCAGTTGACATGATAAAAATATTGAGTTTTTCAATCTTTAGATATGGTATATCACTCCACTTATTTGGATCTTTAATATCTCTTAGTAATATCTTGAAATTTTTGCTATATAGATTTTGTACACATTTTGTTAAATTTATGCCTAAACAGCTCATGTTTTTGTGTGTAATAGTAAATGGTGTTCTTTGAATTTTATTTTCTGATTGTTCATTGCTAGTTTGTAAAAATTTCTTGTATATTTCCTAGGATGCTGAAAACTTGCTAATTAGGTTTAGTTCTAGTAGCTTCTTTGTAAATTTTAAAAGATTTTCTATGTATATGATCAGTATATCTGTGATAGCCATGTTTATGTCTTCATTTTGAAGCTGTGCCTACTTTTTCTTTCTTTTCGCACTGGTGATACAATCCTGAATAAAAGTGATGAAAGCAAGAACTTTGCCTTGCTTCCATTCTTAGAGGAGAAGTTTTCAGTCTTTCATCATTAAATATTATCGTTGCTGTGGGATTTTTAGAGGTACTTTTTATTAAGTTGAGGACATTTCCTTTAATCAATATTTTGATATGATTTTTAAATCAAAAGAGGTTTCAAATTTTTTGAAATGTTTGTTCTATATCTACTGAGATGATTATATAAAACGCCTACCTTCTTCGGTTAATGGCATGAATTACACATCAACTTTGTACTCCTGGGATAAACAAATTTCACTTTTTCATGTTGCATTTTCCTGACGTTGTTGAATGTGAATTCTAACAGTATTGTATTAAGAATACTGCTTGTCAATAAAAAGAATATTATTAATTTTCTTATTAGCAATATTCTTAATAGTAAGAACATTACTCCTTAATACCACGTTTATGGTAGTCTGAATAATGGCTCCCCCAAATATGTCCCCATCCTAATCTCCTTTATGTGTGAATATGCTACATCACATGGAAAAAGGAACTTTGAAAATGTGATTCAAGTGAGGAACCATGAGATGGGGAGATTATTCTGCATTATCAGAGCGAGGCCAGTCTAATCACAAGGGTCTTTAAAAGCAGATAAATTTTCCTGGTGGTGGTCAGGGACATGTGTCAACAGAAGTAAGGTCAAAGAGAGGTGGTGTTGCCAGCTTTGAAAATGCAAGAAAACAGCTATAAACCAATAAATGTGAGTGGCCTTTAGAGACGAGAAAAGGGAAAGAAAAGAAATGAATACTGTACTAGAGCACCAAGGAAGAAATGTAACCCTTGATTTTATTCCAGTGCTTCGGATTTCTGACCTACAGATCTATACGATAATAAATCAGTGTTAAGCTACTAAGTTTGTGGAAATTTGTTCCAGTAACAACAACAACAACAAAACTAATACAATGTTCATGAAAGATATTTGTTGGTAGGTTTCTTGTAGTTTCCTTCTTATTTATTATCTAGGTAATACTAGCCTTATAAAATGAGCTAGTTCTCTCTAGTTAAACTTTCTAAAATGATTTGTGTAATTTTGCATTGCTTCCTCCAGAAGCGTTCAATAGATTTTTACCAATGAAACTACCTTAACTGTCCTTTTTTTTGTGAGCAGATTCTAAATTAAAACTTGAATTATTTAATGATTACAGAGCATTTCACAGTTCTTAATTTCTCTTGTCTGTTTCTGTACTTTATATACTTGTTTATTTTATTTAAAACTTTGAATTAAAATGATATTCACTTAAGATTTTTTAATGTCTATAGGATCTATAGTAATATTTCCTCTTTCATTCTTAAAACTATTGTTTTCCATCCTCTCACAGTTTACTTGACTATTGCAGCTAGAAGTTAATCAATTAATCTGCATTTTCAAATTAGCAGCTTTTAGATTTTAGATTTTTTATTTTCCTGTTTGCCAGATTTTTATGTTACTGATTTCTGCTCAGATTTTATTATATTCTTTCTTCTATATACATTGGACTTGCTTGCTTGTTTCTTAAAATGGAAACTTAGACCATTTTCTTAGTCCTTTTCTAATATAAGTATTTATAGCTAGAGAGTTTTTTACTTACTCTTTTATCTCCACTTTCAAAATTCTGGTGTTATAATTTCATTTTCCTTCAGTTAAAATGATCTCAGTTTTCTTCTTTGACTCATGGGGTATTTAGAAGTGTGATTATTAATTTCCAAATATTTGCCAGTTTTCCAGACATTGCTGTTTCACTCATATTGTGTTTTATTTCTAATTTAGTTTTATTATAGTCAAAGAACATACTCTGTACAGTGTCAATACTTTAAAATTTATTGGGAATTGTATTATAATCCAGAATGGTATAACTGTGACATTTTCATGTGCATTTGAACAGACTGTATTATGTAGTAAAAGAATGTAGTATTTTAAAAATATGAATTATGTCAAGTGTGTCAGTAGTGTTCAGATGTTCTGTATATTTAGCGATTTTAATATTTACTTGAAATTACTCAAAGAAGAATGTTGAAATCTCCAAATATAATTGGAAAGTCTCTACTTTTCTTTGAAGTGTGTCTGTTTTGCTTTACTTCTTTAGCAGCTCTGTTATTAAATGCATACATACTTGGGATTATTAAGTCTCTTTGACAAATTGAACTTTTTTTGTGTTGTGGCTGATCCTTTTGTCTTTTGGTGATATTTCTTCTTATGAGGATTACTTTCTCAAATGTTACTATAGACATTTCAGCTTTCTTATAATTGATGATTGTGTGATATAAGTTTTTCCATTCTTTGGCATTTAAACTCTTGGTCACTTTATAAATAAGTGGGAAGAGACATTGATTAATGGGTTCAAATAATAGAGTTTCATAGAAGAAAGAAGATCTAGCATTTGATAGAGCAGTAGGATGAGTATACACTAATCAATTGTATTTCAAAACAGCTAGAGGAGAATAATTAGAATAATTAGCATAAAGAAAAGCAAATATTTAAGATGATGAATATCCCAATTACATTGATTTAATTTTTACCAATTATGTGAATATACTAAATTGTCACATGCATCCTGAAAATATATACATTTATTATGTATCAATAAAAAAATTTTAAAGTGACATACAGATAGCACGTATTTGCTTACAGACAATGTATAGTTGGGAACTGTTTATTTGGTTCCTCTCTCTTTTTTTCTTTATCAGTCTAGCTGGTGATCTATCTGTTTTGTTAATCTTTTCGAAAAACCTATTCCTGAATTCACTGATATTTTGAATGGTTTTTCATGTCAGGATTTCATTCAGTTCAAGTCTGATTTTGGCTATTTCTTGTCTTCTGCTGGCTTTGAGGTTGATTTGTTCTTGGTTCTCTAGTTCTTTCTGTTGTAATGTTCAGTTGTTAATCTGAGATCATTCTAACTTTTGGATGTGGGTATTTAGTGTTAGGAATTTCTCTCTTAATATTGCCTTAGCTGTGTCCAAAAATTCTGGGGCGTTTTGTCTTTGCTCTCATTAGTTTCAAAGAACTTCTTGATTTCTGCCTTAATTTCATTATTTATCCAAAAGTCATTCAGGAGCATGTTGTTCAATTTTCATGTAGAATTTCTCCCATCCCCTTATTTTGAGCCATTCCTTATTTTGAGTTCTGTATATGTGGTTTGTGTGGTTGCTTTATAGTGACACTGGTCTGTGTGTTTAAGTGTGCTTTTGTTGTAGCTGGTAGTGGTCTTTCTTTTCTATATTGGGTGTTCCTTTCAAGATCTCTTGTAAAGCAGGTCTAGCAGTAATGAATTCCCTTAATTCAATTCAATGGAATTGTTTTGAACAATTTACTTAGTCTTGAATTCCATTTGTATTGTACTTTGATCTGAAAGTGTGTTTGGCATGATTTCCATTCTTTTGCCTTTGCTGAGGATTGCTTTACATCTAGTCATGTGGTCAATTTTAGAGTATGTGCCATGTGACAATGAGAAGAATGTATATTCCGGTTTTGGATGGAAAGTTCTGTAGATGGCTTTCAGATCCATTTGGTTCAATGTTGAGTTCAGGTCCTGAATATCTTTGTTAATTTTCTGCCCCAATGATCTATCCAATACCGTAAGTGGAGTTTCAGTCTCCCACTATTGTTGAGTGGGAGTCTATATCTCTTTGTGGGTCTCTAATAACTTGGTTTATGAATCTAGGTGCTTCAGTGTTAGAAACATATATATTTAGGATAGTTAGATCTTCTTGTTGAGTTGCACCCTTTACCATTATGTAATGCCCTTTGTCTTTTTTTGATCTTTGTTGGTTTATATTCTATTTCATCTGATATGAGGTCTGCAACCTACTTTTTTCTGTTTTTCATTTGCCTAGTAGATTTTCCCCCTTCCCCTTGTTTTGAGCCTATGGTTTGTCTTCTTTGGAGCCCCCCAGACTGTTCCAACCTCTGCTTGTTACCCAGCTCCATAGTGGCTTCTACATTTTCAGGTACTTTATATCAGCACTCGACTTATGGTACCAATTTACTGTATTAGTGGATTTTCACCATTATAGGAAGAAATACCGGAAACCGGGTAATTTATAAAGGAAAAAGTTTTGATTGACTCAGTTCTGCATTGCTGGAGAGGCCTCAGGAAACTTACAATTATGGCAGATGGTGAAGGAGAAGGAGGCATCTTTTTCACAAGGTGACAGGATGGAGTGAGTGCAAGTAGAGAAAATGCCAGACAGTTATCAAACCATCAGATCTCGTAAGATTCACTCATTGTCGTGAAAGCAGCATAAGAGAAACTGCCCTTTTTTTTTTTTTTTTTTTTTTTTTTTTTCATTTGTGAATGCTCTCACCTTTATTTCTCTCCATATACCCGTGATACAGATATTTCATACATAACAAGGTCAAGGACATATGCACGTTCTACCCAAAACAGAGGCAGAACCATGACTAAAACATCTAGCCCAGCAATCAACTCATTTCCCCGAGGAGTGGGGGCGCGGTGGGGGGGAGTCACAGGCAGTTCACCGACACCTGGGAATTTTTTTTTTTTTTGAGTGTGAATGCTTTTTATTCCATGCAAAAGAGAGAAGTGGGTCTCTGAGGAGCATCTGCGGCTGGCTGACTAGAGACTCTAGGGAAAGGTAGACAAGGCTTCCAGAGTGTGTTATGCTTTCTTTCTGACTTGCACTATACACCTAAAGTCCATGGTAGAAACCTGAATTACCTCCACTTGGTCCTGCCCTTAGCATGTAGGGATTATGGGGATTACAATTCAAGGTGAGATTTGGTGGATACACAGAGCCAAACCGTATCAATTTGCCTATCTTAAAGAGATCTTGTTTCTCCTTTGCTTAGAAAGCGTAGTTTGGCTGGATATGAAATTTATGGTTGAAAAATTTTTTCTTTAAGAATGTTGAATATAGGTCCCCAGTCTCTTCTTGTTTGTAGGATTTTAACTAAGAGGTCCACTGTTGGTCTGATGATATTCTCTTTGTAGGTGACACATCCTTTTTCTTTAGCTGCATTTAACATTCTTTCTTTCATTTTAACCTTGGAAAATCTGATGATTATGTGTGTTGAGGTTTATCTTCTTGTGTAGAATCTTGCAAGAGTTCTCTGTATTTCCTGAATTTGACTGTTGGTCTCTCTAAAAAGGTTGAGGAAGTTTTCATGGATGAAATCCTAAAATATGTTTTCCAAGTTCTTGCTTTCTCCTCCCTTTCAGGGATGCCAATAATTCATAGATTTGGTCTCTTCATGTAATTCCATACTTCTTGGAGGTTTTCTTCATCCCTTTTCATTCTTTTTTAAAATCTTTCTCTTACTGTCTTATTTCAGAAAATTAGTCTTTAAGTTCTGAGATTCTTTCCTCAGCTTGGCTTATTCTTCTGTTAATACTGGTAATTGCATTCTGAAATTCTTGTCTTGTGTTATGCTGCTCTGACAGACCCATTCAGTTTTCATATATATATATATGAAACGGTATATATATATATATATATATATATAGGCTATTTTATCCATCTACCGTTTCATATATATATATATGTGCGTGTGTATATATATATACATACATATATATATATGTATATGTATATATACAGAGAGAGGCAATTTTATCTTTCAGCTTCTGCATTGCTTTATTGTGATTCTTATTTTCCTTGGACTGGGTTTTACCATCCTCCTGAATCTTGATGATTTGGTTCCTATCCATATTCTCAATTCTATTTCTGTCATTCCAGCCAGTACAGTGTGGTTAAGAACACTTGTTGGAGGACTGGTGC
>NW_016107350.1:6322061-6344021 GCF_001604975.1 Cebus imitator | reverse complement strand
GCAGTGCAATCAATAGACTTCTTTTTTTGATATGTTCACTGGGCCAAGGCTTTGTGCAGGGTTTTTATTTGAAGCTGACTTCTTGTCTCTGGTATCAGAGGTGGGTATATTAGTGAAGCATTTTGGTGTTGAAGGTTTAGTGTGTGATTCAGCAGGTGGTACTTAGGCTTATTGGTCAGTTGGTAGACTCTTGCTCAGTTGTGTGGCTCCCTTGTCTTTCCTCACAGTGGCTGTTGTGTTCTTTCTCAATGCTCTGAAAGTGTGAATTCCTCTCCCCCAGAGTACTGTCATAGACTGTTACTTGGCACTCCTGGGCTGTCCACTGCAGCTCTCAGGCAATTTCAATGTTTATGTTCCTTCCCCAACTTGGAGGCAGCAGAGGAAGGGACCTTAGTAGTGATGGTGGCCAAGGGTATTTTGCTTATCTCCTAGGACTCCACCCCAGAGAGATGCAAATCAGCAACTGCTCAGTGCAACTGCCCAAGCCAGAGGAAACCTATAGGGTGCCAAGCAGTGGCGGGGTGTGTGGGGGTGTGGGACCTATCAAAACGGACTGACCTCCTTTTCTTGGGTCTACTGAAACTTGTTGGAGGCGTAGATAAAGCATTTATGGTCTTTGCTCCTCCATTAGTCTAAGAGTAGTGAGGGCAGATCCACTATTTGCCCTTACTGTAATAAGGAAGCGGCAGAGAGAGTTTCAATTGCCTCTGAAGGCTCTGTCCAGGGAGTTGCTGAGTTGGTGCTGGCTTGATAGCTCTGGCTGGCTAGAGGATCAGACCTGAAGGACCTGCTTGGTAAAAAGATAATGGGAATGGACACTTAACAGTCTGGCCACTTTTCTGTAGGCTGCTGTGGTCTGCCAGGGTCCCCACTCCAGTCACTAGTCACCTCAGATTTTCCAGGACCTGGAGGTCAATTTTGATTTGTTCTATTTTTATCTTTCATTCCTCTTCATTATTTTCAGGTTTTCCTTTAAATCCTTCAGAAAATTTATAAAAGCTCTTTCAAACTTCTTGTCTACTAATTTCATCTTCTCTTGCATTTCTGAATCTGTTTCTATTTATTGATATTTCTTATGTTTATGTGTCACATCTTTCTACTTTTTTTTTTTTTTTTTTGGACAAAGTCTCTCCGTGTTGCCCAGGCTGGAGTACAATGGTGTGATCTTGGCTCACTGCAAACTTCTCTTCCTGGATTCAAGCAATTCTCCTGCCTCAGCCTCTCGAGTAGCTAGGATTACAGGTGCACACTACCATGCCCGGATAATTATCTTTAGTAGAGATGGGGTTTTACCATTTTGGCCAGGCTGGTCTTGAACTCCTGCTCTTGTGATCTGCCTGCTTCGGTCTCCCAAAGTGCTGGACTTACAGGTGTGAGCCACCGAGCCCAGCCTTCTTTCTACTTCTTGTAGCACTTTTTATGGGAAGCAGGGTATTATCATAGTGTGTTATTGAATACTTGGATTTTGTATTTTTCTTTTAAAAAGTGTTTGATTTTGTTTTGGCAGACAAGTTATTGTGGGTAAGCTTGATGCTTTTGTATCTTATGTACAAACTTTATCAGAGTGAACCTAAATTAGCCTTTACCCTTAAACAAGCTTTAATATAGGGGCTGGTATATGTCTATGATTATGTTGTAAGCAATGGTTAGGATGTTCAATAGTGTCTCTTTTCTTCTTGGTTGAAACTCAAACATTTCCCAGTCCAGTGCGAGTCCTGGAAATTATTCAGCTTTTTAATTCTTTGCCTCATACAGTTTCACCCTGTGCATATGTACCTTAGTATTCAGCAGCATATTTAAGGGAATACCAGTGTGTATTTTTGGAGCTCCTTTTCTTAGTAGCATCCTTTTTCTGTGTTCTGTATTGAAAATTCCAGGTATCTTAGCCTTTCTGAACTCCATCTGTGATTTCAAACCAGTGAGACAGTAATGTTCTACTTGGCTTTCTTCCTCCTATTCTATGGTCTAGAATATGTACCGGGTAGGAATCTGAAGTGACTAAGGTCTCACTTTTTTCCTCTTCTCTCAGATATTACAATATTCTACTGTCTAATGCCCAATGTCTAAACTCATCTTTTTAATATATTTTGTTCAGTTTTTTAGTGCTTTTTTTAAATGATGGGAAGTTAAGTTATTATTCCATGTCCAGGGACCAGCACCAGTTTTTAAAAATGAGATTGTTTCTAATCTCTGAAGTTTTATGGTCAAAATAATTTATGTTTTCTTAAAAATCTTAAATTATGTCATGTTCTGTTTTTATATATTAAGCTGGAATATTGCTTCCTATAACTTTCTCACAGATTGGTTATATCTTAAATCTGTAGGCTTCAGCTACATTGCATAGGTCTGTTTCTTTCTTTTTTTTTCACATGACAGCTGTTTGAAATTTGAAGACAGAAAGTACTTTTTTTTCCCAAGAAATGTTTTTCTGAATCTTTCATAATCTTGGATACTTTTTGGATATCGTCAGATTCAAAATATCTTTTCTAAAACATATTTCCTATAAATAATAAAAGGATTCCAGATGTCATCTGATGAAATCATGCATATGGAGTTGATCTTGTGCTCTCAAATGATTAATAACTTTTCTTTAAGTATTGTTACTAGCACTCTACCATAGAATCTATATATCTTCAACAAAAGCCAATTTTAATCGCTTTTTTATTACAAAATATAGGGTTATATAATTACAGAATTTAAGGTAGAAAACACTACTGAGAACAGTTGATATAACCACGCAATTCTGCTGAGAAATCTTTATTGCCCCCCTGTCACTTTCAGCAGAGCCCAAAGTCTTAATGTGCAAACACAGGCTTGTCTACTTTTTTTCTTTCATTACGCATCTCTGGCTCTATGATTTTTTGCTTCAGTAATTTGTTTTGTATTTTATAAATAGATTTCTTTCAGGAGTGTTTTTCTATGCTGTTTTCTTCCCTAGAAAGTCCTTTCTAACATGATTTCTTACCTAAAATTACATATCCTTTAAGAATTTTTACAGATACTGATTCATCAAGGTGGACTTTCTTCTGTTTAAAGCACTAAGGATGAGTTAGCTGCTCCTTCTCTTGCACCTTAATCTTTTGAATAACTCTGTCGTTGCATTTAGTACATTTTACCATAACATCCAGCGTACTGTCTATCTAAAATAGTGAGAATCTTGACTAGTATTATTTATCATTTTATCACTGGTATTTAGTAAAACATCTGGGACATAGCATAAGTGAAATAAATGGCTATTAAGAAGAAAATGAGCTTTACAAGTTGGAAAATTGAGTTCTGAGAAATTAATTGACTTGTCTAAGGACACAGAGATAAATCTTCATAATCAAGTCATAGAACCGAAATTCTACATGTTTTTGAAATCTTAGTTTAATTTTCAAAATTTTAGTTTTTGCATCTTTGAAACAGAGAAAACTCATGTAGACATATATATTTGCCTGGAAGGCAACATACTTTCCTAGAAAGTCGTGTTAGGCAAATGTTTAAGACTTTCCTCGGGAATGGAGTCTTGGAGGTGTGGGAGAGAGAGAAAAGGGAGTGAGGCGGGAAGTAAAGAAAATGAATATGAGGGGGTGTGTTACTGAGTTAGCCACTGCTTGAAGTCAAGTACAATGACTATTTAATTTGGCAGGACTATTGCTGGAGAGACTGCATGATCTACCAGTCTCATGACAGTCCCTCTAGAGAGAGGAAGGGAGATAATTTATGTGCCAGATTTGTCTCTTACTGGTCTCAGGTTGGTTCCATAAGGACTGCTTCTCTAAGCTTATAGATCGAATATTCATGACTGTCAATTGGCTTCCAGGACATCTTAAACGTCAGGGAGAACTTATTTCAATCTGCTTCAAGTGTACCAACTTCACGTGAAAAATACCTCACAACTTTCTTATATAGTTCTTATTTGTTTTATGAAGTGTTTGTATAATGAAATCAGCCCTTTGCTAAAGTTGAGACTGTGCACTTTGACCCTTTTTCCTCTCAGGCATTTTGGGCACTAGAGTGGAGGAAAGGAAGTAAACAGAAAAATGGCAAGTATGTGTGTAATGAGCTAGTTATCTCCCACAAACTTTCTCCCTAATTTTCTAAATGATAGATATCAAATAGAAGAGCCTTTTTGGGGCAATAGTGTCATCCTTAGAGATCCCCAGGAGCTTTGGTAGTCATTTTAATTTGTCATTTTTAGAAGTTCCAAACTCTTTATGTTTTTGAATTTGATAATTGTCATTTACCAATTTCTGGTACCCTAAGAGATAGTATATGAAGCATGTTTTATGGTAGATTATTCCATGGCCAGAAAACAAAATAAAACATAAAAACATGTTTACTTAAGGCTTTTTGTTTACATTTTCAACTCTTCAGAGATAAGTATGGTTGAAAGTTTGGTACATATCCTTCCAATTTTTATGTAACCTATGTGCAATCATACACCTAGAGAAACTTTTCTATATTCCCTGCTCTGTACCTAGTCTTTTAAGCTAGGTAGCTTTCTTTTTTCTTTCTTCTGCTCCTTTTTTTCTCCTTCTCTCCTTCCCTTCTTCCCTCTGTCCCTCCCTCCCTCCCTTCCTCCCTCCCTTCCTTCCCTACTTCCCCCCTCCCTCCCTCTCTTCCTCCCTCCCTTCCTTCCCTACTTCCCCCCCTTCCTCCCTCCATTCCTCCCTCCCTTCCTTCCCTACTTCCCCCCCTCCTTCCTTCCTCTTCTCTTTTTTCTCTTCCTTCTTTCTCTTCTTTTTTCTTTCTGCCTTTCCTTCTTTTATTCTTGTAATTACACACTACTGTGATGATTATTCTATTGGCGTAACTACTTGGGTAAATTTGTCTGTAATCACTAAAAGTTGAATTGTTAGTTCAAAGACAAGGCAGTATAGGTATTGCAAAATATATTGTACCATTGGACCCTCCTAAAATGGTTGAGAACACCTGATCTCTTCTACATTCAAATGAGTATTAAGCATTTTAATCTTTGCCAATCTGTTGCATAAAAAATCTCGTTCTGATTTATAGTTTTTTGATTATTAAGATTCAAGATCTTATTATTTGCTTAATGGTCAATTCTGTGAATGGCTTTTTGCCAATCTTGGTGAAGAAGCTAGACCATAACGAGCAAACAGAGAAAAGGTATCAAAAATTGTGCTAAATTTCTGTAAAATGATTGAGATGAAGTGTTACAAGACAGAATTAAACAGAGTGCCCCTGAAAGAGGTCACTTGATGAGCAGTCTTTGTTTCTTATGCAGACTGAATTCCCCCTTATCATATAATATAACATATTTACACTTTCTAGGGATGAGGCTATGGACCTTTCTGGAGGCTCATTATTCTGCCACCTGCCAGAGGGGAGAGAACTGCACCACTGTGTATGGGAGGAAACCCGGGATACGTTGGGGATGAAAGCTATGGTTTTGTTAATATGGCAAAGGATTTAGATTTAAGTGAAAAGCAGCCATGTTTTTTGTTTGCTTGTTTTGAGATGGAGCTTCCCTCTTGTTGCCCAGGTTGGAGTGCAGTGGTGGGATCTCAGCTCACTGCAACCTCCACCTCCCTGGTTCAAGTGATTCTCCTGCCTCAGCCTCCTGAGTAGCTGGGATTACAGGCATGAACCACCACACCCTGCAAATTTTGTATTTTTAGTAGAGATGGGTTTTCTCCTTGTTAGTAAGGCTGGTCTCAAATTCCTGACCTCATGACCTGCCCGCCTCGGCCTCCCAAAGTGCTAAGATTACAGGCATGAGCCACTGTGCCCGGCCACAGCCATGGAGGTTTTTAATAGGGCCATACCATGATTTGATGCAAGTTTTCAAATGTCTATTTTTAACAGTGTTTAATTATTAATACAATAATTTACTGTTAGATGATAACTCTAGAACAGAAAAGATAAACGCTTGAACCCAGAAGGTGGAGGCTGCAGTGAGCTGAGACTACACCACTGGCAATGAGAGTGAAAGATAGAATAAGAAAAAAAAAAAAAAACCAGGAGGAATTTTGAGTGAACCATGTTGAATTTATTGAAATATTTTATCAAATGTTATCTTTAATATTTAGTCTTTTTTTTGTACAGGATTTATATTTCCATTTATTTATTTGTGTTTTTAAATGTATACTTTGTGAAAAAAATCTTTACCTTGGAACTGTGTATTTCATATGAGATTTAACCTTAGATATTGTAATAAAATTAAAGACATTTTAATGTGATATCAC
Source organism: Cebus imitator (assembly GCF_001604975.1). NCBI lineage: Eukaryota > Metazoa > Chordata > Mammalia > Primates > Cebidae > Cebus > Cebus imitator. Next base: position 6,337,827 of record NW_016107350.1, on the reverse strand, counting down.
TGATTATTTTTAGTTAAATTAAGTGTTATTGATTTTGTATGTTTTTTAAAAATCTGGCAACCTAGTAAAATTCACTTATTCTAAAAATTTTCACTTAATATTTTTAGGCTTTCCAGTTAATTTTCATATAATATCAATTCTTTCATTCCATATTTACATATTTAACTTAAATTGCACTGACAAAGGCTTATAGTACAGAAGTATAAGTGTAGCTATTGATTAGTAATAAATGCTTACTTTATTAAGTAACTTATTTTAGCATGTTTCATTTTTGTCCACTGGTGGTAATGCAATGAATTTTATCATTGTATTTCTTCAGTATTAAACTTTTTTATTTCTGGAATCAATGAACACTACTTTTCTCTTGCTGCAATATTCTTTTACTTCTGCTGGACTTTATGAGCTAAATTTACCTTTAGGATATTAATAAAGTATATGCATAAGTTATGTTTATCATCCTAATTTTTATGCTAGTTTTGTTCATTGAATATTAAAGATATACCAGCTTTATGAATAATGTTTGAAGGATCTCATGTTTTTCTGTGCTCTTGAACAAAATTAAAAACTTGATCCTTTGCTAAGATTTATGAATCTGGTGCCTTTGTTATGAGTCTGCTCAGGATTTCTAAATATTTTGTAAAGTTTGTCATTTATATTTTCCAATAAAATAATTGTATTGGCCAGGCACAGTGGCTGACAGCTGTAATCCCAGAACTTTGGTAGGCCAAGGCAGAAGGATTACTTGAGGCCAGGAGCTTGAGACCAGCCTGGGCAACCTAACAAGTCTCCATCTCTGCAAGATTTTTTTAAAAAATTAGCTAAGCATGGTGGCAGGCACTTGTAGTCCCAGCTATTTGGGAGGCTGAAATAGGAGGACTGCTTGAGCTCAAGGGTTTGAGAATATAGTAAGCTGTGATAGTGCCACCACATTTGAGCCTGGGTGAAAGGGTGAGACCCTGTCTCAATAATAATATCATTATTATTTTATAATGATATAATAATAATATATTATAGTGATATAATATTATATCACTATAATAATTATCATTATTATAATCATCATCATAATAATATCATTATTATTTTTGAGACAGGGTCTCACTCTGTTGCTCAGGCTGGAGTGCAGTGGTGTGATCTCGGTTCACTGCAACCTCTGCCTCCCAGGTTCAAGTGATTCTCCTGCCTCAGTTTGCTGCGTAGCTGGGACTACAGATGCGTGCCACCATGCCCTGCCAAGTATTTGTATTTTTAGTAGAGACTGGGTTTTACCATGGTAGCCAGGATGACCTTGATCTCCTGACCTCGTGATCCGCCCACCTTGACCTCCCAAACCATTGGGATTACAGGCGTGAGCCACCATGCCCTGCCATATTATTACTATATTTATAAGTTTATTGGCATAAAGTTATACTTTATTCCCATGTAACACTTTGACCTCTAAATGTTAGCCTTTAATCTGCATCTCTATCAATAATTTTTTAAAATCTTGGTTCTTTGTTCTTGGGAATACCTACAAGAAGTTTTTATTTTAATAGTATTTTGAAAAATGCAGCTTCCTTTAATCAATTATGCTTATTTAAAACATAAATTTCTATTTTACTTTTATTGCTTTTGCCATCTAACTTTCTCCAAGAGAAGACTGACTACCAGTACACATGAATGGATAGTTTTTTGATCAAATGGATCACTCACTCTACTGAAGAACAAAGACAAAAATGTCTGAGTTTATTATGTATTTCACTCCTTAGAATGTTTTAAAATTTTAGCACTTATATTTCTAAATTCTTTTGATTCTTCTTTGATTCGTTTGTCATATGGTCTCAATTTCCACAGAGAATACTAACATTCTATCTTCTTTCTTGTATTAACCTGTTTAATTAGAGAAATGGCATTTACTGACTTTGAGCTTCTTTTTAGAATACTGAGTATGTTCCTGTATCACCTTGTTTGCCAGTAGTGCCAATTTTTAGAATGGAGGGTGGAGATCCATCCTTTGAAACTGTTGAGGACCTCCTCAGTAAGGCACTGAGCCAGGAGTCTCTATAGCTGTGCCAACAGGTTAGTGTGCTTACCTTTCTCTCTGGGTTACAAAATCAGTTTGCATTTCTGCAGACATATCTTTGACCATGACAACACTTTGCGTTTTGTTTGTTTTGTTTTTGTTTATTTTTATTTTCTTTACTAGGGAAATGCTATACACTCATACTGAAAAGACCTTCTTTTCCTGTCTGTGGTGGAATTGTCCAAATTCTTTGGCTTGATCTTCAGTGTAAACTTTCTAAATCAACAAGATTTTATCCTCTGATGGCAGAACGTTAGGAGTGTCTGTTTCTGGCCTGGCTTTTAGTTGCTAGGGTGCTAAGTATGCAGGAAAAGAATTGCTGTAGAAATTAAAGTTTCCAGGGATTTTATTGCTACGCTGAGTCATTTATCCTCTTTGTGCGTTGGGGCTGAAAGTTAGCTGGAGAACTATTTATCTTTTCTTTCTTTTCTAACACCAGTGATCAAAGCCTACTTTGGCCCAAGTCCCAATTTTCTAATAATCAAGCTAAACTTCAGCATGGTGTGAATACTACAGTTAGTTACATTCCGTGTCTAGGAATGGGACGGTTCTTAAAGTCATGCTGCTATCTACCGCAGGGCTTCCATATCACCTCCTCTTTCAACCCTGCGTTGTGGATTATTTTATGGAAAAAATATACTAATATTTTGTAAAGCTTTCCTTTGCTTATGTTCAGTTATGAGTGATATCTACCTGTCATCATCAAGAAATGTTTTAGCTGATGTGATGGCTGATGCCTGTAATCCCAGGACTTTGGAAGGCTGAGGTGGAAGGATCACTTGAGCCCATGAATTTGAGATCAGCCTGGTCTGAGACATGGTGAGACCCTGTCTCTCCAGAGAGAAAGAGAAATGTTTCAATTTCTTGTCTATTGATAGTATATGTCTCTGACCTAATGCCTTGCTTTCTCTTCATTTTTCTTACATGCAGTTTTTGCTGGTAATTAAAATAATATTTGGGAAAGAAAAATATGTATCCAGATAAATATGTCATCAAGAAATTGGAATTTGTAATTGGGTTCATTTAACAATTAATAGTTTTCTATATGTGTTTTTTCTACTAATGATTTCTTTCTAGGGCATTCTAAACTCTCAAATGTCGCCCATGCACTTTGCTACCTTTTAATGAAAGCTGTAGAGTTACAGTAGAGTTTGTTCAGAATCTGTTGCTCCTCAGTGATGGAGAGCAATTTGTTAAGCATTGTATTGAAATTGTAAGGGTTAATGGCCTTGTTTATCATGAGGCTTTTTTTTTCAATATCTGAAAAAAATAGAATTATATGCTAATATGTAATTGAATTCTATATTTTCTGCAGTTACACAGCTCTCTATTGGAGGGGAACTTGAATACCATTTCTCCAAAAAATAATAGAGAGCTCTTCTATTATTTTAGAAAGTCTGTCTTCTTTTTTTTTTTAAAAAAAACCTGTCAGGCATATTTGGTCTAACCTTCTATATACAAGTGGGTAAGTTGTCATTTAGTTACATTTTGCAGATGAGGCAAGTGAGGTTCATAAAATTTAAGTAATTCTTAAGATACCTAGTAAGAAAATGCTAGAATCTAAATTGTCTATTTCTAATGTGGCCATCTCCCACAGGGCTTCCATATCACTTTCTCTTTCAACCCTGAGTTATGGATTATTTTGTTGAAAAAACTATTATTTTTAATGTTTAGGAGAGTTTTCCCTTGCTTGGGTTCAACCATGAGTGATATCTACTTGTCATCATCAAGAATATTTTCAGTCGAGCTGCTCCTACGTTAAATGAGCTCTCTAAATTTAAGACTAAAAATTAGTAAAAACGTATTTTATCAAATATCTAATCTGTGCAATAGACCAGTATGGCCAGGACAGATGTGCAAAAGTGAACATGGTATGACTGAAGAGTTAACCAACGATCTGAAGAGTGAACAATGAAGAAACAGGGAAGATCTAAAATCATATCACTGTGTTCATGGACAGAGAAGATACCATTATAAACAACCAGAAGAACAATAAAAAGATGCACAGTAAGCACAGGTTTTTTTTTTTTTTTTTTGTCAGAATAGCATCTTTATGATATTATAGAACTGGAGTTGTCTCAGGCATGTTAATTTAAAAAGGTTTCCTGGAGTATCCTAGAGAATTTGACGTCTCTAGAAACTGTTGCCTGTCTTGTGTCATCACGGATGCCTTCTGGGCTCCTGGTGGCTCCTTGGCTGCAGTTATTGACCATGGCATTGAGTGTCTGTCCTACTTGGTTCTGGATGTTCTTGACTCCTGGATGCCCGTTCACCCCTGTGACCTGGCCTCTACCAGGGTCTGAACCTGCTGCTTCCTTGCTGCTTTTCAGTGCTGACTCTGCAAATTCCTGGTTTAAATTCTGCTTGGCCCAGAAGTAAGTGCCAGTGGGGATATAGGTAGGAAAAGCGAATGGAGGGTTACATAATGGTCCAAATCACTCTTGCCAAAATCAGTTCAGCCAGAAGTATTCATTTTAGGTGGATTAGGTGTATAGAAAAAGGATCTTTTGATCAAAGCTCTCAATTTAGTAATTCCTGGTTTCAACATGCCATACAATAAAGGAGTCCTAGTTTTATTATTACCCAATGCATTGAGTAGAGACAATTAAAATATAGTCTGTAACTAAGAAATCTGTTGTAGAAAAGATAACTAAAAATAAGAAACCTCAAATGCTATTATTCAGGATAGACAGTCTACAATAGTGAGGTAGGTTTAAATATATAAAAATTATCCTATTGTAGTTAGATCTTTTAGGACCAAAGACTCAAAATCTCAATGGATTTTACGTTATTTGAGCCTCTGAGTTAGAAAGACATCTCTTCTCTCTCTTTCTTTCCCTTTCTCCTCCTCCTCTACCACCTGCCTTCTTTCTCCGTTCCTTCCTTCCTTTATTCCACTTTTCTCTTTCTCTCCATCTTTCTGTCTTTCAAATTGAGCATATGTATTATTAAGAGTAGTTACAAGCCTGTAATCCCAGCACTTTGGGAGGCCGAGGCAGGTGGATCACGAGGTCAAGAGATCGAGACCATCCCGGTCAACATGGTGAAACCCCGTCTCTACTAAAAATACAAAACATTAGCTGGGCATAGTGGCACGTGCCTGTAATCCCAGCTACTCAGGAGGTTGAGGCAGGAGAATTGCCTGAGCCCAGGAGGCGGAGGTTGCGGTGAGCCGAGATCGCGCCATTGCACTCCAGCCTGGGTAACAAGAGCGAAACTCCGTCTCAAAAAAAAAAAAAAAAAAAAAAAAAAAAAGAGTAGTTAGAGTGACCTTGATCTCCAAGATAAACTAACTGTAATCAGTGTTTTCATAGAAGCGTCTTGTGCAAAACGAGATTGCTGAAAATGGGAGAATTTGGTCTGCCTATTTGTAAGAGATGGTTCTTGAGCAATGTTATAGAGGAAAAGATCCTGTCTCTCAATGAAGACTATTATATCATCAGTATCAATCCACCATCAGAAACAAAAAATAAAGAGCCCAAGCTTTACGAATGTTCCAGTAGTTCTTTATGTTCTCTTGTACTTTGTAATTTTTTTTTTGAATTTTAGGCAATTTTCTAGGTATATAGAAGTTATGGTTTTAATTTGCATTTCCCTAGTCACTAATGATATTGAATACATCATTCACAATGTTGAACAACTTTCACATAATTTTCTTAGTTGCTACCCATATCTTTTCTCTGGTGAATGTTTATTCAAATCTTTAACCTAAGTTTCATGGCTATCTTCTTCTTATTTGATTATAACAGTTCCGTATGTAATCTGGATGCAAAGCTTTATCAGACACGCATCTTGTAAATAAGTCAAATATCCATACCAAGATTTTGCAGCTAGAGAAAAGAGGGCATTTATTTTCAGGGCACCAAGGAAGAAGAATTGGGCAGCTCACACTTAAGAACTGACCAACCTCATGGCTTCCAAGTGAGAGTTTTTTAAGGTAGAGGTAAATTTCAGAAAAGCAGAAGTTACAGGCAAAATTGTAAATAAAGATATGAGGTTATATATTGGTTTAACATAAAAAGGAGGGATATCTTTAAGGTGGGGCTTACAGAACATGGGTGAATTTAAAGATTCTCTGATTTGCAATTGGTTAAGGGAGATAAGCTTTGTCTAAAAACTTGGGGTCAGCAGAAAGGAATGTAAAGGTCTGGCATGTGGGTGTGACTTCCTCTAGGCCCCTCTAAAAAAGATTTAGAACAAAGACTGTTGGTAGGAGTTTAGTCCTGAGTTCCACTTTATCTGAGATCTATGTGCTAGCAGACGGCATTTTCCATTTGGTGAGAGTCCAGTATTCTGAAAAACACCTCAAGGACATATGTTAAGGTGTTATCTCCAGTTTGCATAGGGGACCAAACATCCTGTGACTCTAACATTTTTGGCCATTTTTTAAGCTGTTATTACCTTCTCACTTACCAGGTTGTTCATTTATTATCAGACACGGCTAGGTGCTTTGAATTTCCCTTGAAGGAACTCAAGAATTTCTTTTCTCTCCATGCCTTCTGGGGAGGCTGGTAGCCCCCTAAGAGGGTTTTCTACTTTGTTTTTCTTTAGCCTGTGGCCTGTGCTTTCATTTTCTTAGCAGTGCCTTTCAAAGAACCAAAGGTTTTGAGTGATTCCAATTTATATGTATTTTTATAGTTGATGCTTTTCTTCTTCTAAGAAATATTTTCCTAATCTAAAGTTACAAGGATTCTCTCCTCAGTTCTCCTCTAGAAGTTACGTGGTTTAAGCCTTTAGAATTATGCTTGTGAAATATTTCTATCACTTTAGAAAATAATTTGGTAGTTTCTGATAAATCAAGTGTATCTTTAGCATATAATCTGTCAATCTCACTTCTAGGAATGAACCCAAAAGAAGTGAAAACATTTATCTGTATGAAGTCCTATGCATACATTTTTACAGTGGCTTTATTCATAATTGCCCCAAATTATAAACAGCCTAAACATCCATTAACTGATGAATAGATAAACAAATTGTGGCATATCCATATAGTGTAATTAAAGTAAAAGCTATTGGTACATGTAACAACATGGGCTCAGGTAAAAAACATTATAAGGGAAAAAGTCAAACACAAGAGCTCCAGAGTACGGTATTCTGTTTATATGACATTTTAGAAAAAACATAAGAGACAGAAACCAGATGATGTTTTACCAGATGCTAAGGGTGAGGGAAGGGAACTGATTACAAAATGGCTCAAATAAACTTTTTGGAGAAATGGAAATGATCTATATCTTAGTTACGTTACGATTGATATGGTTTGGATCCGTGTTTCTGCCCAAATCTCATGTTGAATTTCAGTTCCCAGTGTTGGAGGTGGGGCCCAGTGGGAGGTTAATTGGAGGTTAATTGGATCATGGGAATAGCTTCTCATGAATGGTTTAGCACCATCCCGTTGGTGCTGCTGTCTTGATAGTGAGCGAGTTCTCACAAAACCTGGTTGCTTAAAAGTCTGTGCCTTGAAGTCTCAGAGTGTGGCCCCAAGCCATTCTCTGCACCTAAACCCCAAACCAGCCCATCCCCCAAACCAGCCACAAAGAAGGAGCCAGCTATACTTGAACTGGAGGGCAAGAAGTGGAGAGCGGAAAATCAGGAAAATGTTTCCAACCTGGTGATTGATGACACAGAGCTGAAACAGGTGGCTTACATTTACAAGTGTGTCAACATGACATTGCAAATCAAGGGCAAAATTAACTCCATTACGGTAGATAACTGTAAGAAACTTGGCCTGGTATTTGATGACGTGGTGGGCATTGTGGAGATAATCAACAGTAGGGATGTCAAAGTTCAGGTAATGGGTAAAGTGCCAACCATTTCCATCAACAAAACAGATGGTTGCCATGCTTACCTGAGCAAGAATTCCCTGGATTGTGAAATAGTGCCAAATCTTCTGAGATGAACGTCCTCATTCCTACAGAAGGCGGTGACTTTAATGAATTCCCAGTTCCTGAGCAGTTCAAGACCCTATGGAATGGGCAGAAGTTGGTCACCACAGTGACAGAAATTGCTGGATAAACGAAGTGCCAATGGATTCTTTGCCCTCCCTTCACACCATGGGATAAAGCTGTATCAAGATGGTTCTTTTCTAGATTTTCTCTACCTTTCTGCTCTTAAAACTGCTTCTGTGCTTTGAGAAGCACAGCTACCTGCCTTCACTGAAATATACCTCAGGCTGAGATTTGGGGTGGGATAGCAGGTCAGTTGATCTTCTGCAGGAAGGTGCAGCTTTTCCATATTAGCTCAGCCATGCTGCCAGTCCATCCTGAAGGAATTGCCAACCAGAACTGATGATGCATTTTAGCTTTGAGCTTTTGGGGATTATTCTACCAACAAATAGTCCATTGAAAAGAAAAGAGTCCCAGGAATTAACAGATCAGAATGTTCACACTGGTTAATCTTTTTCTTTTTTTTTTTTTTTTTAGTATTTGTTCTGCTCAATGGTTAATCTTTTTCTAACAATGAGCATGAAGATAGCAGAAGCTGATGTGTTTCCAGATGGTTCTTCTAACCAAACTAATTTTTTACTGTTGACAAGTGAGGCAAGGGTTGCACTGGACCAAAGGCTGAGGCTTGGCTATCTAGCATTCCACGCAAAATTGTTCCCTATAAGCATTCCTTTTATTCTCTGTTCCATCCTGGGTCTGCCTCAATCATGACATAGGAGCGTCTCCGGTACCAGCTGCTGTGGCAGTGTCCTTCATCCAGGGCAGTGAAAGGAGCCTGGACCCTTTCTTTCTCTGGGATTCCTGTCCAGCACCTTCCTACAGAGATGACTTAGAAGGAAAAACACACCATTCCAAGGAGTCTGGCATTCCTGAATCCTCCTTCTTCGCTAGGTGCCTGCCACCTGTCTTCACTGCCTCCTTTTCCCTGTCATGCTCATCAGCTATGGCTTCTGTCCAAGCACCTGAACAGAGGACTGAAGCCTCCACTGTAGGCTGGTTTTAGGTCTTGATTTATGTAAGAATCTTGCACAGCACGCTAATGTAAAGTTCAGTTTTTTCCCTCTAGGACACACACCAAAATATGCAACATTTTTTGGTGGGAAGAGAGATTGGCCTGTGATTTCTACCCATTTCCTGAGGCCTGTGGAAATAAACCTTTATGTACTTAAAGTTATACAGAAAATAGAATAAAGTTAATACCAAAAAAAAAAAAAAAGTCTGTGGCACCATCCTCCTTGCTCCCTCTTCCTCTTGCTCTGGCCATGTAAGATGTACCTGCTCCCCCTTTGCCTTCCACCATAATTGTGAGTTTCCTGAGGCTTCCTTAGAAGCCAGGCAGATACTGGCACCATACTTCCTGTACAATGTGCAAAACTGTGAGCCAGTTAAACCTCCATTCCTTATAAATTACCTAGTCTCAGGTATTTCTTTACAGCAGTGTGAGATTGGATTAATATAATGGTTATGTGACATTTTATGTTCTTCAAAACACATTGACCTGTATGTCTGAAAATGGTGAACTTTTCTGTTTGTAAATTTTACCTGGAAAAAAAATCTGAGTAAATAAAATTTCTCTCAAAGGGTTCAAGCTTTTACAAAACTATTTTCAAAGAAAAATTTTATGATCTGTTTAGAAATCTCTGCCTTCCATTTTTTTTTCTATGAATGAACTAATATATTCTAGAATGTGAGAGAACTCAACAACAAATTCCCAGCTTTCATATAGGTGCCCATACATATTGCAGAATTTCTCCATTTTTATTATAAATAGCACCTATGTTAGTGTTTCCAGCTAGAAAAATCAGACGCTGATTAGCCTTTTGCTCTTATTCTTAATAAGTTATCTGCTCAATGATTGCTGCCTTACTTTGATTCAAACTTATCTCCTATTCTCTCCTTACTTCTCACTGTTAGTCTAGGCTTCTGTGCAATTTGAATTAAACCAGTAAATTTGATTTTTAATTTCTTTTTCTACCTGTAGGCTCTAATTCTTTCAATTCATATTGAATATGGTGACTGACACATCTCAAAATGCAGGCTTCATCAAATTGCCTAACATATCATGATTATACCTTCCATTTGTCTTTAAATGCTTTGGTTAATATGGCTTTAAACAAAATGTTCTCTCAAGAATAGATGTATACTTGAATATAAAGTAAGAATTTATTTTTGATGTCCTCAGCCTCCCGAGTAGCTGGGACTACAGGCACATACCACCATGTCCAGGTAATTTTTGTATTTTTAGTAGAGACAGTGTTTCACCATGTTGGCCAGGATGGTCTCAATCTCCTGGCCAACAGGATCTACCCGCTTCGGCCTCCCAAAGTGCTGGAATTACAGGTGTGAACCACTGCGCCTGGCCAACAACTGATTTTCTATAGAATTTGGTGATGATTGACAAAATGTTGGTTTCTTAGTTCACATTGTTATAACAAAATACCATAGATTTGGGCAGTTTATAAAGAACAGATATTAATTTCTCACACTTCTGGAGGCTTGAAGTCTGAGTTCAGAGTGCCTGCAGAGGTGAGGGCCTTTTTGCAGGTTGCAGATAGCCAACTTCTTGTATATTCACATGGTGGAAAGAAAGCTAGCGAGCTCTCCAGATTCTCTTTTATAATGGCACTAATCCAGTTCATAAAGGCTCCACCCTCAGGAACTAATTACATCCAAAGACCTCCTAATAACATTACACAGGGGATTGGGATTTCAATGCACAAATTTTGGGGGGACACAAGTATTCAGTCTATAACAGCTGGGTTTATTGGGCTCTTGATACCCAAAAGATTTGGAAAATGCCTATACTTGTACCACCTTCTCCTCTCATTAATCTATGGAGTACCTTCATAGAAAAATTGAGGCTTTATAGAAAATTAAATTCTTAGAAATCCTTTAGGACTTTGCATCTTTTCAATCATATGCAAATATCTATCAGAATTTGCTCTTTTCAATAGCGATTTTGACAACATACTCAGTAAAATATGTAGTGTATACTGGATAGAGAAGTCCGTTGATATTTAGGAGTCTTTGGCTTTAGCCCTGGGTCTATGGTCACTTTCTCCTGGGCTTTGATTAGTCCTCCCTCAAATGGAGAAGACAGGTGATATGGTTTGGCTGTGTCCCCACCCAAATCTCACCTTGAGTTGTAAAAATCTCTACGTGTAAAGGGCGGAGCCTGGTGGAATCACTGAATCATGGGGATGGTTCCCCCCATATTGTTCTCATGATAGTGAATAAGTCTAACAAGATCTGATGGGGGAGTTCCCCTGCACAACCTCTCTTGCCTGTTACCATGTAAGACATAACTTTGCTCCTCATTCATCTTCTGCCATGATTGTGAGGCCTCCCTAGCCATGTAGAACTGTGAGTCAATTAAACCTCTTTCATTTATAAATTACCCAATCTTGGCTGTGTCTTTATTAGCAGCATGAGAACAGACTAATACAGCAGGACTGGAAGTTGTGCATAATCTTTTCAGGCTTTAACACTGTTTGATCATATGTCGTTCATAACCACAACAGATACTTAAATAGATGTGCTATCCTCAATATTTGCTGTACTCTCCTTTCTTTTAGTTGCAAAATTAATATTTTATTATATACAGATGGCCTGAAAGATGGATACATATTGGATGTATATTGTGGCTTGTAGTAGAAAGACAATACCAAAACTTTGATTATTTTTTCCTCTCTGCTGTAGTAGTGCTTGTGAGGGGTTGAGCCCTATTCACATTGTTAGCAAATGTTAAAGCAAACAGAGGTGAGTCAGCATATCAGTGACTCATAATAATTTTCATAATTGGGCTCATATTTTTACATTTTTCTTGTGAGGAGAAAAACAAGCAGAGATAGAAATGATTTCATGATTTTGTGATGACAAATACATCAGTAAGTAGCCAAGCAATCAAGAGTAAATGCTACCAATTAACTTTGTGACCAGAAGAGACTTCCCTGTGTGCTTGGGGATCCTGTATTTACACTAAAAGTCTCAGCTGCCCAAACCTACAGAGGACCTGAGTGGCAGAGTGTGTGGACAGATGGCCTATTTTCTTCTCTGGGTTTGTGGAAGTTATTACTTTCCCTTTCATGCTTAAATATCTTACATTAATTCCTTCTCATGACTGATATTCTCTATTTCAACTTATATTTTCCCTCATAGATGGTTTTACTGCTGCAGTGAAATCATTTAGGTCTATAAGTCAAAAATTTTCAAGCTATAGATGAGTGGTCCAGTTATCTTTCTGAGCAGTAATCATAATTCTGACATAAAATTAATATTCTCAAATGAAATTGATAAATGTAAAACAGAAGTGGGCTGCTGAAAATCCATACTACACACTTTTTAAATTCATCTAAGAATTACTGTGGACCCATCAAGTATTAGGATTTTCCCTAGACTTTTAGAAGGTCTAAACATAGTGACCACCAAGGAGAAACTTCCTTACAGGTAAAGAGTGTTCTGAAGAGAGTATCTCAATTGTATACTAAGAAATATAATTACTACAAGATTTTCTTCCCACCCAACATAGAGTTCATTTTGATATGAAGGCTAGAAGATGTCTCATAGAGGAGAGACCTTTGTGACTTTAAGTGCTTTCCCAGCTTAGCTGTAAAAATATCTCCTCCAACATAAACTAACTTTTTAACCTAACTGGGCAGCCAACTATCATATTGTTAATTTTATCAAAAATATCTATGGTTGTGTGTGCATGTGTTCATGCATGCATGTGTGTCTGTGTGTGTTGCTCTGCTTAATAAATTGAGAAGAAATTTGTGCTTGCTCTGGCATTAGTTGAGAAAGGGAATAAGTGAAAGTAACTAAAGTTACAAAAAGATAGAGGAGTTAGGGCAGGGTTCTGGAAGTGAGAAACTCCCTGTAGTGTGAATGGTTTTAGACAAAGGGATATGAAATGCTCAATTTTATGTTTTAAGTTCTGTTGGACTTCGATGTAACACTGTGTTGTTACTTTTTGAATCTTTAGTAAAATCCTATTATTTAAAACTGCTTGGTAAGAGTGGTGTTTGCCAGAAATCAAGATTAGAAGAGACTGTATATGACTTAAGGTCAATATACGTTTGAAGGAAGTTGCAGTTGCTAGAAGGAAGATAAAAGTGAGTTGGGAAAATCAGGAGAGGCAGGGCTCAGAGCTAGAAGTATAGATAGGAGAAAATGTAAGCCCGGACAAGCTTCTGTAATTGGGCCTGAGTTGTTTTGGTTTCTTCTCTGGGTTTGTGTAAGTTATGACTTCTCCCTTCATGCTTAGAGGGCTTGGAGACATGGACATGGAGGTAACCATATGGACTGAGATAGAGAAAAATTCTGAAAGTAATATTTATAAATTTAGAATTCCGTCTCTGAAAATCACTAAAGAAACATTATAAAGTGACATCAGCAAGATGGCAGAGTAAAAGATCCCAACTTTTGTCCCCCATAGAAAAGAATTAGACAGCTCTCCATGAATTAAAATAGCCCCGAGAGAGCTTGGGAGCCAAATCAGGATGCTGTGGAAACGCAGTAGAATAAAATAACAGAGACTAACTCCACAGAAAGTATATGGAGTATAGTATCATTCTACCTGCATCATTCCATCCTCCATGGCAACATGGCTTAAGCCAAAAAGATTCTTCCTGGCCCAGAAGTTTCCTCATGTATAAAAAGTGTAGCAAGTGACCTACCAGCTACCCTATATTTTCAGGTCTCTTCTCTAATGACTTGCTTCAGTTTCACTACACCCAGATGGCTGGGAAGATCAGCATGCTCAGTATATCTGGACGTCTGGAGACAGCTAGGAACAAAGAAGAACTGCAGGAGCTTAAGTGTCAGTCACAATGTGGGCACCACTCTGGTCCTCAGTGGCCTGCTCTTCAAAGGACCCTAGCAGCCTTCACTGCTGAGGACCTCAAGAACCCTCATGGTCACCACAGAATCCTCACTGCTTCCACCAATAAGAATCCTATTATGGCTGCTTCAAACACCAGAGCCACCATTATAGTAAGTACACCTGTGCCCTGGGTCCTGGAGTCATAATTATTCCATATGTGCCCATGATCTGTACCTTGGTTTTGCAGCCACCCTGTGAGTGCCTGTGGATCACAAACTGGCAAGACCACTGCCATGAGCATTCCTGTGTGCCAGATATGGCACCAAGAAAGAATCCCCTTAACCATAACTTCCTCTTACGGGAGAAACAGAGAATGGGTGAACCCCATCAGCTTTCTCCACTGAGAGCCTCAACAATATTCACTACTGTCATGGACGTCCAAAGCCTTGGCTGCTGAGGAACCCAATGGTCTTCTGACCTCAGCTGATGGGGCTAAATAGACTATCACTATGTCCAGAGCCAGAACCACTTCACCGTACTCAGCTGACACCCTGTACCCACTATAGTTAAAGATCTTTCCTCACCAAAACCAATTCATAAATCCTAGAACAGATGAATGCTCTCCTAAATGATCAAGGAAACTTGAAAACACCAAAGGAAAACAATCGTTTTCTGGTACCCGACTGCAAAGAAATGGATATATACAAATTATGTAACCAAAGATTTAAAATATTGTTTTAAAAAAGCTCAGTGAGCTATAAAACAAACACACAGACATTCAGACAACAGAATCATATCAGGTAAACAATGCATGAACAAATCTAGAAGTTTAACAAAGAGATAGACATCATAAAAAGGAACCAAACAAAAATTCTGCAGCTGAGTAATACAAAGAATGAAATTAAAAAATGAAACACAGAGCTTGAACATCAGACTCAATCAAGCAGAAGAATAAATCTACAAACTCAAAGATGGTTCATTGGAATTATCAGTCAGATGAGGGGAAAAAAAAAAAAACAAACCAGAATTGAGAGGTGGGTGGATCACAAGGTAAGGAGTTCAAGACCAGCCTGGCCAAGATGGTGAAACCCCATTTCTACTGAAAATACAAAAATTAGCCAGCGTGGTGGTGGACACCTGTAATCTCAGCTACTCGGGAGGCTGAGGCAGAGAATTGCTTGAACCTGGTAGGCAGAGGTTGCAGTGAGCTGAGATCGCACCATTGCACTCCAACTTCGGGTGACAGAACAAGACTCCATCTCAGAAAAAAAAAAAAAAAAAGGAACAAGAAGAGTGAAGACAGTTCTATGTGATTTTTAAGATACCATAAAAGAAGCCAACATATGCATTTTGGCTTCTATCAGAAGGAGAAGAGAAAGAGAGAAAGAAGAAGATACTTTGTTAGAAAAATGACTAAAAACTTCCCAAATTTTGAGTGGAGGGGCACATGGAGAAATGGACTTCGAGATTCAGGAAGCTGAAAGATTCCCAAACAGGGTTGATATGGTTGGCTGTGTCCCCACTCAAATCTCATTTTGAATTCTCATGTGTTGTGGGAGGGACCTGTGGAAAATAATTTAACCATGGGAGCAGGTCTTTCCCTTGATGTTTTCATGACAGTGAATAAATCTTATGAGATCTGATAGTTTTAAAAAGAGATGTTCTCCTGCACAAGCTCTCTCTTTTCCTACCACCCACCATCCACGAAAGATGTGACTTGTTCCTCCTTGTCTCCCACCATGATTGTGAGGCCTCCCCAGACATGTGAAACTGTAAGTTCATTAAACCTCTTTCTTTTGTAAATTGCCCAGTCTTGGGTATGTCTTTGTCAGCAGCATGAAAAAGCAGACTAATACAGTAAGTTGGTATCAGCAGAGTGAGGCACTGCTCAAAAGATACCTGGAAATGTTGAAGTGACTTTGGAAGTGGGTAACAGGCAGA
>NW_016107350.1:6318907-6319915 GCF_001604975.1 Cebus imitator | reverse complement strand
AATTATTTCAAAATTCCATCCAGCCTGCTTTTCTACCATCACAAAAAAAAAAAAAAAAAGAGAGAGAGAATTTTGAAATTAGCGAAAGAAAAGAAAAGACCGGGCAAAACCATCTATACAAAAGCATAAATTTTATCGATGAAATTTCTAAATATGCAGAAGTATGTATATTAATATAACACTGTAATGATAGTGTGTAATTTAGTGTTAACTCTATTATAGAAGTTAAAAGAGAAAAAATTGTTTATAGATACAAAATGTAAAAAGAATCAAACTCTGACTACAAGAACATAAAGTATGTGTATCTGTGGGAGTAAAAGTGTAGTGTTTAATAAACTTAGAAAATTACAGCTACAGGCTATTTTATGCAAGCTTTGAGCTGATCACAGAAAAAAGTCTCTCATGCACAAACAAGAAAAAAGATGACAGCAAATTACTAAAAAGCATGACCAAATAACAATGAAAGATGGCAAAAGAGGAAAAGAATGACAAAACAACCACAAAATAGACAGAAAACAATGAAATGGCAGTGCTAAGTTCTCACCTATTAATAATTAGCATAAATGTAAGTGGATTAAACTCACCAATCAAATGGGACAGCTTGGATGAATGTATTAAACACGTACAATATCCAGTGATATGCTACTTACAGGAGACTCACTTTAGATGTAAAGAACTGAAGAGGCTGAAGGTAAGAGGATAAAAAAGCTATTTCACATAAATGGCAAACAAAAGAAACCAACTACACTTACATCGTACACAATAGATGTAAGGTACAAAATGATGTATAAAGACTAACATCATTATGAAATGATAAAAAGGTCAGTTCAATAGGAAGCTATAACAGTTATATAAACACTCAACATCAGAGCACTTATATATAAAGCATATACTGCCAAATCTGAAGATAGAAATCGACAGCAAAACAATAAAAGTAGGGGATCTTAATATCACACTTAAAATATTGAATAGAACATCCTGACAGAAAATCAGTAAAAAAAAAAAAAA